>NC_134355.1:221139937-221305296 GCF_048569485.1 Anomaloglossus baeobatrachus
TGAGAGTCTGGTCCCAGGCTTCATGGTGCCCTGAGTAGAATAACAGATTTGTTTTTTCCCCCTGTTCATTAAAGTCTATTAGTAGTGTCTCTGGGTTTTTCTTCATAGAGTCCAGTTTTATGGCTTTTCTAGCTTCCTTGGATTTGGCATTCTCAGGGAAGGTTATCTCTAATGTGTCAGACCCCCTGCTAGCTCCAGTTGCCTTCTCCAGGTCTCCTGCATTGACTACAGTGCTATCCCCGTGTTGTTTCATTTTAAAAGGGCTTTCTTTTATATTTTCTAATGCGTAATATACGATCAATTCTTATTTTAGCAGTGTATTGGCATGGAGCCCTTACCTTGGGGATGCGCTGTGCTGGTAGGGTTTGATGGTGGTCTGTTTGCTGGGTTTCCACTAGGAAATCTTGTCCCCCTTTTCCATCTGTGTATTAATTTTTCTTGTGATTTTTCTTGTCATTGCTTAAAGTCCTTAAAAAGTTTGTCCAGTGTGCTTAGTGTTCCGTCATATCTGTAGATTTCCGTATTATGTCCTCCAATCTGCTCATTATAAGGTATAAACTCTGGTTGAATCAGGAGCTCATCTTACAGTGTCCTGCTCCTTCAGTGTCCAGTTTCTCTCTCTCTCTCTCTCTCCTCGCCCATTATACAATTAACACTCAAAATAGTGCTAAAGGTGGGTGGAGCAACAATAATAAAAGATAGACATGGGCATGATAGCCAATCAAAGATAAAAGAAAAGCATCACATGTCGGGGACTGAGGGAAAAATACAGGGGCGGTCTCCAGCATGATAGACACACTAACAGTGCAATCTAAAAGCACTGGGTGGGCGGGGAAACCACCACCAGGATACATAGCAGATTGGCAACAGAAGTTATCAGGTTTAACATCTGTATGCATCCCTATCAGGCATAGTGCAAAAAATGACTCGGCTCCATTAGAGATGTATCTATTTATAGTCCAAAAATAAAACATTGGACGATGTAAACTCATCGGGAGGAACTAGAGAGATAAACATTGAAAATCAGGAAGAATGCCATAAATACCTCAAAGAAAGCACGCAAATGATATCAGTTCATTAAGACCTAAGGGATTCACCTCTGGGATTCACCATGCGAAAAATCCATTCTCATTCTCTCCTCAAGAGTTGTTTATCGTGGTCCCCACCCCTTATTTTGGTTTTAACAACCTCAATAACGGAAAAGGACAACTGTTGAGGATTATCTGGATGGACCAGGTTCATATGTCTGGCCAAAGGGGTGTCACGTTTATTACGAATGTCGCCAAGGTGCTCGCCCACCCGCCTCCGAAATTATCGCTTGGTCTTGCCGACAAAATCAAGAGGGCAACCACATTTTGCAACATAGATGACCCCTGTGGTACGGCAATTACAGAAGTCTCTCAAAAAGAAGACCTTCTTGTTAGCAGCGCTCATGACAGATTTTCCTGGTCTCATCACAGTACAATAACTGCAATTGCCACATCTAAAAATACCACAGATCCTACGATCAAGCCAAGTCCCCCCTCCCTAGGGCCTCTGATATAAACTATGTACAAGTTTATCTTTAAGTGAAGGCCCACGCCGAAAGGTGATGTTAGGTCTTTCTGTTAGGGAATCATGTAAATCGGGATCAAAAAGTATATCCCAATATTTTCGAATTATATGATAAATTTTCTGACTCTGACAATCGAAGGTGCCAATCAACCGTATGAGATTGCTATCCTTCCTGTTATCCCTGGGGTTAAGTAACACAGTTCTGAACAATGTATAAAGAAAAGAGCTACATATAACAGGGAGCACACCCACAATAGTATATATATATATATAAAAGGCAGTCTTTATTGTAACAGCAAGAATAAAAACACTAAAAAATGTGACACACAAGATAACACGGCCTGAAACCCCTTGTGACCCCCGTCATGTACACAGCATGAGCAATAATATACGATAATGAAGACGTCATACATATAACCTATAAATCATGCAAAATTGTATAAAGGCTGATGAAATATCTCACATAAATGCACAATGCCAACTGGCTTGTACACAATCAGAAAAACCTGCTTAGAAGATATATATAACCATATAGTAACAGTGCCCATTGGCCATGAAAAACAGTCATATCCCAAAGGAAAATATATATATAGACGGCAGACAGTACCAATATATGTCAGTGGAGCAGTATCACCTCCCAGACCACATATAAGGCAAGCAGTTATCCCTCCACAGGCAACCACTATATAAAATGTGGCAGCCAGATAATGGCAAAGAACTATACCATGTGCAAGTAAGCGAGGCAAATAAGCAAGGCCAAAGGAGGTACACAGGGGACAGAGAATACCGTGGGGGACCCACGCGTATCGCCGCACAGCGGCTTCCTCAGGGCAAGTGTGTACATCGTAGCCTACAACAAAGAGGGTATATAAGCCTATTAGATTAGAAGATCATGAGAATCACCTGTGTGGAGGCTGGCAGTAGAACCCATTCATGACCATATGGGAGCGCATATTACAGCGGCTGTAATGCATATAGATGCGCGCCGCCATCTTGGAAATTCCGCGCATGCGCGGAAAGTCAAAGATCGGTGCGCGTCATCAACAGGGAACTGCGCATGCGCAATATCACACGTACACGAAGAAGCAGCAATGAGAAGAGGGAATCCTGTATGTAATTTTAAAAGTCCACAGCACCCCCAATAATTGTGGTGAGACAAGGAGTATATAAATATATATCCGAGGGACAAACCGACAACAGTGTATACGGTAAAGTGAAGTAAAGAAATTACAGAAAAATAGATAAAAGAAAAATGAAAATGAATATAAAACTAAAAATAAAATAGAATTAAATTAATACAAAAAGAAATAAAAGTAACCAAAAAGGATATGAAAAATACGTGAGATGGAAAAAGAGAGCAATAGTGAAATATGTACAAAACTGTAAATAGAAAATAATAGTAATGAAAAAAAAAAAAGGGGGGGGAGGGGATATATCAGTGAATGTGGAAAAACTGTACCAAAGCACCCACAGACCACAGCCCACAAAACTGGCATAAGATTGTGGTGGAACATCCGGTATCTTGAGGAGTATTTGCGCATTGGGATTGTACCGAGGGGCCTTCGGGTCTCGATTTTTCCGGCCTGGGAACCTTCCCTGGATTTCCAGGAGACGTGGGAGCAGGGTCTGGGTCGCTGTTCTAATATATTAATCAATATGTTGTTAGAACATGATAGAACACTTTTGGCGACAACCAAAACCAATATAAAAGACCTTGAAACAAAATTAGCCAAAATTGATAATCAAGCCCAGGTTCTGATGTTCCAGCAAAAGTTGAAAGATTCTATGGATGTGTATGAGAAAGACATTATAGATAAAAAAAGGAAGAAATTTCATCGTGATCAGACCGATTTCGACACTAAGTCGGCGTATAGATGGAAGCATAAAGGGAATCTGAGACGTCCGACACGCTCTAGGAATTATGTCCCTCGGCAAACTGGCCAGACATCCACTGCTGGTAATAGTTCCAGTGATTTTTTGTCCTCGGTGGACAGCGACCCAGACGCCGGACCAGAAGAGGGGGCCGGCGGGGGCGTTCATTCACCAAGATACACCAGATCCAGGAATCGGGGACCCCAGCGTACCAACATGGGGAGGGCCAAGCGTCCTTAGAGATGGCTTCTGTCTCAGAGCCGGCTGGCCAGGTGAGTGATGATAAACTCCGGATTATTAATCTGACTGATTACACACTGACCCCACAGGAGACGTCTGTGTTGGAAAGAGGTCTCACCTTTTCTCCGACATGTGCATTGGACAAATTTACTCTGACCAAGGACCTCTTTTTGTTCTGCAGAAACCTTATTTTTCAGGTCCTGTATAATAAACCTACGGTTATTGACAATATGAGATCGGAGGAGCAGAATGCGTTTCAAGATCTTCTGGATCTACTACAAGAAAACGAGAGTGGCCCAGGTAAGCCTCGTTTCCCCTTTAAGAACAAATCCACTGCCAATCCCCCCCTTTCATTGGTACCTGCTGTCCGTATCTTTTTTGAACTTGTTAAAGCAGATATTTACAAATTGCAACTTTTTACACCAAGGGCCCCTAATCTCAGTCGGGCAGAGAAACTAGCTATTCAGAGCTTGAAAAATAATAAGAACTTCTTGGTGAAAGAGGCGGACAAGGGGGGGAATGTGGTGATTTGGCCAGTGGATTTATATTTGGAAGAGGCTAACCGACAGTTGAGTAATAAGGAGTTTTACTCCAGACTCCCATCTGATCCCACCCCCTTTTTTACATCTAAATTTCGACACCTATTGGATTTTGCCTGGCAATTGGGGATCATCACTGAGAGTGAGAAGAAGTATTTGTGGATCGAGCACCCGATTATTCCAACCTTTTATATGCTACCGAAGGTGCATAAATGCATAATTAAGCCACCTGGTCGACCTATTGTGGCAAGCATTGGTAGTTTATGCGAGAAAGCCAGTGTTTATGTGGATTTTTTTCTCCAACCACTGGTTAGCGCGTTGCCATCGTTCATTCAGGACTCTTCACATTTCATTCGGATTTGCCAAGATATTGTACTTCTTCCAGGTGACCTTTTGGTCACCTGTGATGTCGAATCCTTATATACCAATATCAGGCACAGGGATGGTATGCATGCGGTCACACACTTTCTGGACCTCCAGGGTGGGTCTGACCGCATGCATGATTCATTTTTGATTGAATTGCTGGAGTTCATTCTCCAGCACAACTACTTTCTATTTGATAGAAAGTTCTATAGACAGATTTCTGGGGTGGCAATGGGCGCACGGTGCACACCGGCTTTTGCCAACCTCTTTTTGGGGTGGTGGGAGTCCACTATTGTCTATTCACTACCCGCCTTCAGTACTCATGTCATGCATTGGCATCGTTACATTGATGACGTCTTTTTTGTGTGGCGGGGCTCTGAGGGGGATTGTGCGCAGTTTTTGACGTCTTTGAATAACAACAGGTTCAATATATTTTTGACCTCTACCATCTCTTCTTCTACAGTCACGTTTTTGGACCTGGAAGTGTCAACTAAGGGTAGTGCGCTCTCTACAAATCTGTATCGTAAGGCCACCTCCACAAACAGTCTTCTTCAATACCAGAGCTTTCATCCCCTGCACATTCGACAAGGTATTCCGACTGGCCAGTTTTTGCGTATTAGACGCAATTGTACTGATGATGCCAATTATCAACAACAGGCTAAAAATCTCACTTCTAGATTTCTTGAACGTGGCTATCCCAGGAGCACCATCTCCAGAGCCCACCACCGGGCCAAGTCAGAGTCGCAATTGTCACTTGTTACTCCAAAATGTCGGACGAATGATGCTCGCACTCGGTTCATCACTACGTACAATGACCAATGGGGTAAGATCAAAAACATTTTACAGAAGCATTGGGATATTTTGGTGGCGGACACTCAAACAGCACAGGTGGTTAGCCCTCATCCCTTGCTGACAGCCAGAAGAGCTCCTAATTTGAAGGACACTCTGGTTGTCAGCCATTTTTCTGGGATTTGCCACAAATTAAATCGGGGTATATCTCTTAGGGGATCCTTTCCATGTGGCAACTGCAGTATTTGCAGATACATGCATCCTGTGCCAAATATCTTTTGTCATCCACAGAACTCTTCAAAGCACCCTCTTAAGGCTTACATTAATTGTAAAACGAAGAATGTTATTTACGCCTTAATATGCCCATGTAACATGATTTATGTTGGTCAGACTTCCCAGGAGCTCAGGAAAAGAGCACAAAAACACCTTTCCACCATCAACCTGGCGGCTACTGATCAGGATAAAGGTAATCCTATAACTCCGGTGGCGGCACATTTTTTGGCACACCATCATGGGTCCTGCACAAATATTCGCATTTTGGGACTACAGAAGTTTGTGGGTAATGGGAGAGGTGGCTCATGCCATAAGTGGCTACTCCAAAATGAAGCAAAGTGGATATATAATTTAAATTCGGTAGCCCCGGATGAACTGAATGAAGATCTTCTGTTCACTGTTTTTTTGGGGTGATTAACCCCCCCTCCCCCTTTTTCCTTATATTTTCCTTCTTCCTTTTGTAGATACCCTGACATTTGGTGTGCATCTTATGCAGGACTACCAACGGCGGATTGTGAAATTTTGATTCTCTTTCTACAAGACGTCTATCCTACCCTACACGGATAATCTGGGAACATCTTGGACGGCCCTCTGCCCTTTGTGGACTTTCTGGCATTTGGTTGATATTCCACACAAGACTATCGTCTGTGGGCTATTTATTCATCTCATTCTATATGGAATATCTGGGGAATTCCTTGGACTCATTGTTTCCCCTGTGAAATTTCTGGGCTTTGCTTTATATCCCACACAAGACCACCGATTGTGGATTATGAAATCCGGATTTCTACTACGCAAAAAGATCTTTTTACTCTATACGGAGTATCTGTGGAACTTTCTTGACTCTAAGTGTATATTGGATATTATATATAAAAAACTTTTTTCCCTTTTTTTTTTTTTTTTTTTTGCCTACTTTCCCTTCCATGGTTGCAAAATGTAAGGCCGGGAGTTGAACACTGATGATGATTTGTAAATTGTGCTATTTTGGCTTTCCATTTTTGTGGTGCTTCGGTACAGTTTTTCCACATTCACTGATATATCCCCTCCCCCCCCCCTTTTTTTTTTTTTTTTTTTCATTACTATTATTTTCTATTTACAGTTTTGTACATATTTCACTATTGCTCTCTTTTTCCATCTCACGTATTTTTCATATCCTTTTTGGTTACTTTTATTTCTTTTTGTATTAATTTAATTCTATTTTATTTTTAGTTTTATATTCATTTTCATTTTTCTTTATCTATTTTTCTGTAATTTCTTTACTTCACTTTACCATATACACTGTTGTCGGTTTGTCCCTCGGATATATATTTATATACTCCTTGTCTCACCACAATTATTGGGGGTGCTGTGGACTTTTAAAATTACATACAGGATTCCCTCTTCTCATTGCTGCTTCTTCGTGTACGTGTGATATTGCGCATGCGCAGTTCCCTGTTGATGACGCGCACCGATCTTTGACTTTCCGCGCATGCGCGGAATTTCCAAGATGGCGGCGCGCATCTATATGCATTACAGCCGCTGTAATATGCGCTCCCATATGGTCATGAATGGGTTCTACTGCCAGCCTCCACACAGGTGATTCTCATGATCTTCTAATCTAATAGGCTTATATACCCTCTTTGTTGTAGGCTACGATGTACACACTTGCCCTGAGGAAGCCGCTGTGCGGCGATACGCGTGGGTCCCCCACGGTATTCTCTGTCCCCTGTGTACCTCCTTTGGCCTTGCTTATTTGCCTCGCTTACTTGCACATGGTATAGTTCTTTGCCATTATCTGGCTGCCACATTTTATATAGTGGTTGCCTGTGGAGGGATAACTGCTTGCCTTATATGTGGTCTGGGAGGTGATACTGCTCCACTGACATATATTGGTACTGTCTGCCGTCTATATATATATTTTCCTTTGGGATATGACTGTTTTTCATGGCCAGTGGGCACTGTTACTATATGGTTATATATATCTTCTAAGCAGGTTTTTCTGATTGTGTACAAGCCAGTTGGCATTGTGCATTTATGTGAGATATTTCATCAGCCTTTATACAATTTTGCATGATTTATAGGTTATATGTATGACGTCTTCATTATCGTATATTATTGCTCATGCTGTGTACATGACGGGGGTCACAAGGGGTTTCAGGCCGTGTTATCTTGTGTGTCACATTTTTTAGTGTTTTTATTCTTGCTGTTACAATAAAGACTGCCTTTTATATATATATACTATTGTGGGTGTGCTCCCTGTTATATGTAGCTCTTTTCTTTATACATTGTTCAGCCCTTTCCGCTACATGGGTGAGCACCTAACCCTTTATTACTCTTAGGGAAATAAACAAGGCAGGTGCACCACCCTAAGTAACACAGTTCTATCACAACACAAAGCATGATTGTAAGCCCTATTGATAACCCTATCTGAAAATCGATTTGCCATTTCCTTCGCTTGTAGTTTGAAATCTGATATGGAGGAACAATTTCTACGGAGTCTCATGAATTGGCCCTTAGGTATTCCTCGTTTGAGGGGTAGAGGATGGTGACTTTGCCAATGTAATAAGTTATTAGTGGCTGTAGGCTTACGGTAGGTTTTAGTACTGATAGTACCATCTCCCATTTTCTGTATTGTGACATCCAGAAAGGCAAGTTCTTGTGCATGAATCTCTGAAGTAAAGGTCAGGCCAAAGGTATTAACATTCAGAAAACTCAAGAACTTTGTGAATTCTATCCTGCTTCCAGTCCATAATATCAAGATGTCATCTATATAGCGAGACCATGATGCAATATAAGATTACCACCCATGGTCTATCTCTGAGAAGACAACAGTCTCCTCCCACCAGCCCACGAACAAATTAGCATAAGTGGGGGCACATGGGCTCCCCATCGCTGTGCCCCTGAGCTGGTGGAAAAAATTTTGATTGAATAGAAAGATATTATGTGTGAGGAGAAATTGCAACAACTGAATTACAAAAGTGCTGTGTCCATGGCAATGTCGGTTCCTGGAAGCAAGATAAAACTCACCCGCTTGCAAGCCCAAGTGGTGTGGAATACTACTATATAAGGCCTCAACGTCAATTGAGGCCAACAAGGTGTGTTCTTCCACGTGAATCCCCTCAAGTTTTTTCAATAATTCCATGGTGTCCCGAATATACGAAGGGAGGGAGGTGACAAACGGGCGCAGAATCTGATCAATATACACCCCAATATTTTGTGTCAGGGAGTCATTGCCTGACACAATGGGGCGCCCCTTAAGCTTGTCAATCCCTTTATGCACCTTTGGAAGGGCGTAGAAGGTTGCCATTGTAGGGAACCTGGGTTTCATAAAGAGATACTCCTTGTAAGAAATAAGGCCATCATCTTTAGCAACATCCAAAATCCCCAGCAGTAAACGACTAAATTCCGGAGTGGGGTCTTTTTTTTAGAATTTCATAGGTGCTGCTGTCTTTCAAGATCTTATAACACATCTCTAGATATATTGGATGATCTAGCAAGACCTAGTTCCCCCCTTTGTCTGAGGGTTTTATTATCAGGTTGTTATCACCCTCCAAAGACCTCAACACTTCTTTTTCCGCATAGGTTAAATTATAAAAGTCGTTAGTGCTAGGGATTTTGCATAGATCTCTCTCAACCAATTTCAAAAAAATATCGATGCTAGTGGTATCAGTGGCCGGTGGCATTTTGACGCTGTTGGGTTTCAAATTAGTGAATGGACCTTTGCCCATCATGCTAGGCACATTTTGTTCCTCCATCAAACCTAACAAGGTATGATAACAATCCACATCATCGTCAGAAAGACCAGCATTACGGCATTGTTCTCTGTCATTGTTATTCAAAAATTTTTTCCACCTTAGTTTCCTACAGAATAAATTCAAATCCTTAATCCACGAAAAGCAGTTATAGTTGTTTGTAGGAACAAAAGAGAGTCCCTTCTTCAAAATACTATACTCAATGGCTGAAAGAGAATGGCTGGATAGATTAATAATCTGGCTCTGATTCAATTTACCATGAGACTCCGCAGCGAGTATTGTACGTTCCTCTCCTTCTCTAAAAAAAGAGGAGGAAGCCAAGCCAGAGGAGGAAGATGAACCTGATGAAAGATTTGGCGGATTGGCACCCCCTCCTGGAGACAAGAAGCTGGTACGGTTGCCAAAAGCCGCCCTTCCACCATTCTGAGAGCCCCGATTCTGCCCACGCCATCTCCTATTCGATCTACCCCTTCTCTGGTTCCTACCGCCACTCAGAAAAGATGACCTCTCAGTATCCGAATTTTCCAGATCTGAAAGTGATTGATCGGTTTGTCTATTATTCTCAAAATGGTATGCTTGTTTATTCTGAAACTCTTTAAGATCACGCTGAAATTGCAAATGTTTCCTTTCCTTGAGATTGCTCTGGTACTTCTCCACTGATGTTTGTAGAATATTTTCCCGACGATTAAAGTCAGAATCAGACTTACGTTTGAGTACAATCTCAATTTGTTTGTTAAGATTCTGAGTGGCGGTATCAAACAGTTTTTTCTCCTCCTTGAGGAGTATGGACATGAACCTGACCGATGATTCAATGGACTCCCCTAGCCATTCTTCAAGTAATTCAGGACTGCAAGTATGTGGGGAAGGACTAAGGTTAATGCGTAGGCCCCTGGAGATAACTTTGTTTTTAATATAATTTTCTAATGTTTTAATTTCCCACCAGGACCTAATGTGTTCCTTGTAAGCGGAGTAGAGATCATTAAACAGAGTTCTGAGGGATAGTGAACTTGTCTGACCACCTGGTATCACCTGAGTGCAGAAGGCTTGGTTAGCGTCTTCCAGCCAATTATCGGTGTTCACAGGTCCCGAGAGAAAACTAGACATATTACAAGACTCATATATATGTGATAACAACTAGGGAATAACAAAATACATGCACATAGACTATCCCTATAAAACTTAAATACTTTATTAAATCACTTAAAACCACACCGTGATTACTAAAAGTGCACAGGATAGATTGCTAGCCCTCAATAGCTGCACCTATCTGTGCACTGCCTTACAGCGGGGGTTGGCACCCTAAAAATGCGATGTGGCGCCCCCACTCTGCGACGACTTTCCCTGCTGCCCCTGAAGTCCCTGCTGGAAAAAAGGTGCAGTGCCTAAGATAAGTGCAACAAATAAATTTGTAAGGCAGTGCACAGATAGGTGCAGCTATTGAGGGCTAGCAATCTATCCTGTGCACTTTTAGTAATCACGGTGTGGTTTTAAGTGATTTAATAAAGTATTTAAGTTTTATAGGGATAGTCTATGTGCATGCAATAAGAGAGAGTCTGCAAGAGGGACCCCGGTTTCACACATCCGGCTTTTCGCCGGTTTGGCGGATGCGGTGCACTCCAGTACAGTGTATACAGTACAGTGGCAGCAGCGTGACAAATGACGGTCACATGCTTTCATGTGACCGGAGCATGTGACCCGGAAGTTGTGGCGCTGCCACTGTACTGTATCGTACTGTACTGGCGTGCGCCACATCCGCCAAACCGGCTGGGAAAGGGGCAATTGCCTCAGTGAGGCTCACTTATTTAATGACTGAGCTATTGCTTTAACTAAAATAGTTTCTTATAGATATGGTGAGCCCTCAAGTAACCTTATATAACAAGCCTACAACCTACAATAGCCCTCAGTCCAGTAGACCACTGCGCAACCAGCTCTGTCCTCACCTATTGTACCATCACCCATTCCCTGTAGACTGTGAGCCCTCGCGGGCAGGGTCCTCTCTCCTCCTATACCAGTCTGTTTTGTACTGTTAATGATTGTTGTACGTATACCCTCTTTCACCATGGAATAAATGGCGCTATAATAATAATAAATAATAATAATAATAATATGAAGGTCAATGGACACAGGTGGCTAGATTGAAGGAATTGTTTAATCACCCATTTACCGTGACTAAAAAATTACAAGCTGAGGATTTAACTACTGGCATTTTCATAAGGGAGTGGAAGAACTTGCTATTTTGCCTGTCCCAAAGAGGAGGTTTAATCGCAGATGGCATTTCTGCTTCAATGAAACGGAGGGAGACACAGCTATTGGAAAATAAAATTCTTCTGGCAGCTGTTTATGTGGACCCAAGTCATCGTATACTGCTTGATGATCAACTGCTTACTAAAGGAAAAGAAGCTTTGAGTGAGGTAGCAGTTAGGATGAGCAGCTACAGGACTGCCAGGCGCAAGAGGACTTGGGTCCTGAAAGTGCTACTGCTGACATATCTTCATCCTCATCAGATGAGGAGTTTAGCTTTGACAAGTATTTGGATGACATGGAGCAGCAAAGTGTTGCCACAAAGGAAAAGATTTCACTCCGTCTCCTATAGCAGCAGATTGACCAGATTGACCAGATTTCAGTAAAATATTTCACTTGCTCTCAAAGAAATAGAACAATTCAACCATTCATCAAAACTGACTGTGCATGAGGCAATTCCTTTATACCCGGAAATTGTTAGAGATGTTGCCCATGTGGTTACGGCTTTGCCTCCAGCACAAGTTAGTGTAGAGAGGTTGTTCTCTAGCCTTAAAATTATTAGGTCAGATTTGAGGTCATCTATGAAGGAGGATCTGATGGAGGCAATTCTATTGTTTAGAAAAAATTCATACACTGCACAAATGTTATTTAGTATGTTTTTGTTGAAAACTGGTTATATATAACACTATGTAATAAAGTATGTAAGTGGCAAAAAACAGTTAACAACAAAAACATACTAAATAATAACATTTAGTATATTGCTTATATTTAAGTGAAAAATTTATTGTAGTACAATGTGAACATCAGACATTTAATCAATCATTCTTATGATACAATAATCAAGATATTTAGATAGAACATAAAATATATTTATTGGAATATAACTTTAGAACACAAAAAACTGAAATAAATTGTAAATATGTAATACAATATGTAATTTTATATATTATACATGCACACACAAGATATATACAGTACAGACCAAATGTTTGGGCACACCTTTTTTTCAGGACTCTAGATTCACATTGAAGGCATCAAAACTATGAATTAAAACATGTGGAATGAAATACTTAAAAAAGTGTGAAACAACTGAAAATATGTCTCATATTCTAGGTTTTTCAAAGTAGCCACCTTTTGCTTTCATTACTGCTTTTGCACACTCTTGGCATTCTCTTGAAGAGCTTCACGAGGTAGTCATCAGAAATGGTCTTCCAACAATCTTAAAAGGAGTTCCCAGAGATGCTTAGCACTTGTTGTCCCTTTTGCCTTCACTCTGCGATCCAGCTCACCCCAAACCATCTCGATTGGGTTCAGGTCTGGTGACTGTGGAGACCAGGTCATCTGGCGTAGCACCTCATCACTCTCCTTCTTAGTCAAATAGCCCTTGCACAGCCTGGAGGTGTTGCCCTGATGAAAAATAAATGATGGTCCAACTAAACGCAAACCGGATGAAATAGCACGCCACTGCAAGATGCTGTGGTAGGCATGCTGGTTCTGTATGCCTTCAATTTTAAATAAATCCCCAACAGTGTCACCAGCAAAGCCCCCCACACCATCACACCTCCTCCTCCATGCTTCACGGTGGGATCCAGCCATGTAGAGTCCATCCGTTCACGTTTTCTACAAAGACACGGTGGTTGGATCCAAAGATCTCAAATTTGGACTCATCAGAACAAAGCACAGATTTCCACTGGTCTAATGTCCATTCCTTGTGTTCTTTAGCCAAAACAAGTCTCTTCTGCTTGTTGCCTGTCCTTAGCAGTGGTTTCTTAGCAGCTATTTTACCATGAAGGCCTGCTGCACAAAGTCTCCTCTTAACAGTTGTTCTAGAGATGAGAAGGTGTGTCCAAACTTTTGGTCGGTACTGTATGTAATCTACTGTATATTACATATTGTATAACATTTACAATTTATTACAGTTTGTGTTCTATAGTTGGATTCCAATAAATCTATTTTATGTTCTATCTAAATATCTTGATTATCGTATCATAAAAATGATTAAATGTCTGATGTTCACAATGTACTACAATAAATTTTTCACTTAACTATAAGCAATATATGTGGGAGTCGGAGTCGGTGTCGGTGCAAGGGAAATTGAGGAGTCTGAGTCGAAGGTTTGGCTTACCGACTCCACAGCCCTGGCCGTACAGAAGGAGAAACATCAGAGACTGATATAGTGTGTGGCTGTGGGCTCCCAGAGACAACAGAAAGTGGCCAGGGACTTGCTTTCACTGCCAGCCAAAGAGATATAAGACAAAACAATCACTGATCTCGGGGAGACTCTTTTTAGGAGACCACCATAACCACCATATTAAGTGGCCCTTTTAGTCAATATCCGACTTTTTGACAAGTTTAATAATATGACAAGGGAAATACCAAGGCCAGGTATCCATCCACAGACAGCTGTTTCGGGGTATTGCACCTCATCAGTGTGGAGTAGGATTCTGGCCAGGTGGGAGCAATGCCTAGTAGACCAACAAGACAAAACAATCACTGATCTCGGGGAGACCAGCCAGAGAAAACACTGCAGGCAGCCAGCGAGGGCGCTAAAGACAGTGAAATCCTAGGTACATTGCCCCCTGGGAAATATGCAAATCAAAAAAGTCAGTGGAGCCTCTGTTAGGAGTCTCAACACAGAAACCAGCCAGATATCCCTCCGGGAAGGACCTAGCCAAGGCTGGGTCCTTCCCGGAGGGATATCTGTCTGGTTTCTGTGTTGAGACTCTTAACAGAGGCTCCACTGACTTTTTTGATTAGCAAAAGAGCTATGGCAGGCCTTGGGGACAGAACTGACCCTACACACCCCATACCATCCACAGAATAGTGGAAGTGTTGAGAGGTTGAGGCAGTGCAGGAAACAGGGCATGAGAATCTTTCTCTTGCGTTGTTCAGTGTCAGACACACACAAGCAGGGACTACTAAGTTGAGACCCTATGAAATTCTGTTTAGAAGTACCCCCAGATACTCTAACTAAACTTGTTTAATTAACTAAACATTAGACTAACATACGTTCTTAAGTTTTCTCCTCCACTCCAGAACCAACCAGATCTAGATCAGGAGATGGCTGTCTATGAGCCCTGTAACCAGATATGTGACCTTCCAAGTCTCTTGATGATCAGCACTGCTGTAAAGGTGGAAGGGAGACCCACATAGATCCATGCATCCCACTACAACAAGATGTCGGACCAATACTTTGTGTCAAGAAGATGGTATCCAAGCTTAAGGACCAGAAGATGACTATGCATGCTCCTTTGATGATGTCTCACCACCACCCCCTAAGGAATATGAGGCTCTAAGTTCAACCAACCCTGATCAATATAAACTGATGAAAGGAGTGATGAGAGGACTAGCACCAGCTCCTTCCCCCACCCGAATAACTTGCGCCAGCGTGGAACATAGCCATGAGGACAGTCAAGGGGATACGGACAGGATCTGACTTTCTATGCATAGTCTGTTGGGTGAAGGGGTTATCACAAGGGATGGGTTATCTCGTAGGCAAGTGAAGTAACCATTGGTATTAGGACAGATCTATAGACTAGACGGAAGTAGGGAAAGATTTTGGTTATCTCCAAAGGGGGGAATGTTGTAGACATGGTTATGGACTGTTATGATCAGTATTCAGTATTATATGAAGATATCCAAAACAGGACTCAAAATGGTGTTTGAACTGTACTCAAGACATAGGACTTTCTGATCATAAGACTTTTGTGATTCATGCTGACTTACCTTAATATAAAATGATTAAACACATACATATATCTCACAGAATAAGCTCTTTTTGGCGTTTACCCAATAGAAGACGTGTTACGTATTCTTGGCTCCTATCCAACTAATTCCTATAAATGTATCTGAACTCCCGTGATTAAACCTGTCATCTTTTCTACTCGGACTAGTAGTCACCTCACTGGTCTATGTAGTTTAATATAACCTAATAGTGACACACAACCGGGCGTGCCTACGATGACCTAGTCGCCTCGACAAAGCCGGAGAACTAAATATTCTCACAGAGAGAAATATTAGAAAAGCTAATCTGCCTCGGAGCAATCACCAAAGATTTAGATAGCCCCCCACATGTAAAGACTGCGGTGATAGAAGAAAACACAATATACAGCTAGAAAGCAGATTCAGCAAAGATGAGGCCCAAACTATCTGTATAGGAAAGGATAGGAAACAGCACTGTTACAGCTGTAAATCCCTAATAAATCTCAGCACGCCTCATATGGAAAAGCCCTGTGCCCACACAGGCTCTCCCCCACTAAATCAGTAATCTGGTGTTACTGGGATCCAAAAAACACTAATATAGATCAGGGACTGAATTTAATACCAAGCATGACAAAATACAATACATAGCAGAAGATGGAGCTAGGTATACAGACACTCCCAGCAGGAACTCCACAAAGGCAAAATCAGGAATCAAGCATTAGTATCAAAACAGAAAAAACTACAAGAAGGTGGAAACATTAAGCACATGTACAAAGACCAACTTATTTGAGAGGAGTTCTGGTAGAGAGAAGGGCTAGTTTCAGAATGTCCATAGCACACGGGAGATACATTGAGCACCAGCAAGGAATAGGAGAAAACTACTCAGTTATATAGGCCCAATCTGAATGACCTGATTGCCAGTCCTCCACAGGTGTCTGGCTCCCATTCAACAAGTCAACTGCACCGTCAGCACTGACCACAAGAGGGAGCCCCAAACTGGAAAATCTTCACAACAGCCCCCCATGTGCAAAATTCAGGGAATTGCAAATGTTAAAATAACCGGGACAGGGTGGAGATTTTGGCAGGATTTTGTTCAATCGTGAGTCTTGGTGGGTTTACCGCTTACAAAACAGGATACCACAGGGATTGAATAAAAGACATGACATTATACTTCATTATGATTGAGTTAATGAAAGGATATGTTTTTGATTCATTTATATTAAATTTGAATGTATATTGATATGTTTGAATTTATATGTTTGAGATAATTTCAGGACCTGTGGGGAGATATTTTTTGATTGGTTATTGACTGACATGTGATGGGCAGCATATGAAGTAAAACGCTGAGGATACATGGTTTTACTTATACAATGAATAAGGACACATCTGAAATGCGTTTGTGTGTGAACTTGGATATTCCTTCTATTGCGTTTTCCTATTTTTATGGATTGAAAGGTTTATAAAAAGAATATCTAATAAATCTGGATTTTATAGAATTTGGATGCCGGATTTTTTCCTCCTCCTATGTTATAAAAGAGATCTTATGCTTGGTTGATTAAATATCTTTATTCAAAGCTGGAGAACACAAAGCACTTTGAGTGATGTGTGCAACATGGGTGGGTCTTTGTGGGTCAGGTCCTCGGGTTTATTCCTTCTCCTCCAGCATCATCTGGCATGCCGCTTTTTCTTTATTTGAATAATGAGCCGTGATATTGCCTACATGGTCAAGGATCCATTGGCTCAAAGATCTTCTCCCAGACTGGAAGGAACTTTAACAGCCTCCCACCTACCTGGGTTCTAACGGAAAAAATTCTATCCTTTTTGAAGTTCTTTACTTTGTTACTGGACCCTTTCCACCTCGTTTCCTCTGTCTTGGAGATATGGCCTGTCTGCTCTTCCTTGAAGGTTGGAAGGACTACTTAAACTTTGGAAAATTGGTCATTGGGAACCCTACTTTGCATTTGTTGCCTTCTCCAAGATATCATCCAGGGTTGATCCTAAAAGAAACTTGCCCGCATAAGGGATAATGCAGTCTGCCCTTGGAATGAAAGTCCAGAGCCTAGTCCTTACGCCAGAGAGCTCTTCTAGCGGAGTTTGAAATGGAACATGTGCGAGCAGTAAGCCTTACCGCATCTGCTGGAAAATTCGCTGCCATCATGATAGTTGAGAGATTTGTCAGCAATTGGTCTCTTGGACACTTGTTTCTAATCTGAGCTTCCAACTGATTAAGTCAGACACTAAGTGATCTTGCAGTACATGTGGCTGTTACGTTAGGCTTTATGGCTGTCGCCTCAGATTCCCAGGCCCGCTTTAGGAAACTTTCTGCTTTCCCATCTAAGGCTGTGTGCACACGTTGCGTTCTTTTGACGCTGCGTTTTTGTGCACTAAAAACGCACAAAAACGCATCCGCGGCGAAAAAAGACGCAAAAAACGCATGCGGTTTTACAGCGATTTGGTGCGTTTTGGGCTGCGTTTTGCTGCGTTTTTGATCTCTGCGTTTTTCCAATGCATTGCATGGGGGGAAAGACGCAGAAAAACGCAGGAAAGAATTGACATGTCCATTTTCTTTTAAGCTCAAAAACGCAGCTTAAAAAAAACGTTGTGTGCGGACAGCAAAAATGAAAACTCATAGAATTTGCTGGCGAAGCAAAGTCATGCAGTTTTGAGGTAAAAACGCACCCGAAAAACGCGCAAAAACGCCGCGAAAAACGCACTCTGTGAACTTACCCTAAATAGTTCTTCAATAGGTTTGCACCATCAAAAGGCAGAGCAGTAATACAGGAAACCTTAGGGACCACATCATTAATCTCAGGGACCTGGTCACAGACCTCTGAAACCTCCAGATCAAAAGGGATATTTCCTTTTAATTTCTCTTGGGATAAAAGGCTTTATCTGGCTTTTTTCATTACTTTTTGATCAACGAGCCTATATTTTTATGAACTGGAAAACATTTGTTTGCACACCTCCAGTCTACCAAACATTACAGTTAGGTCCAGAAATATTTGGACAGTGACACAATTTTCGCGAGTTGGGCTCTGCATGCCACCACATTGGATTTGAAATGAAATCTCTACAACAGAATTCAAGTGCAGATTGTAACGTTTAATTTGAAGGTTTGAACAAAAATATCTGATAGAAATTGTAGGAATTGTACACATTTCTTTACAAACACTCCACATTTTAGGAGGTCAAAAGTAATTGGACAAATAAACCAAACCCAAACAAAATATTATTTTCAATATTTTGTTGCGAATCCTTTGGAGGCAATCACTGCCTTAAGTCTGGAACCCATGGACATCACATACGCTGGGTTTCCTCCTTCTTAATGCTTTGCCAGGCCTTTACAGCCGCAGCCTTCAGGTCTTGCTTGTTTGTGGGTCTTTCCGTCTTAAGTCTGGATTTGAGCAAGTGAAATGCATGCTCAATTGGGTTAAGATCTGGTGATTGACTTTGCCATTCCAGAATGTTCCACTTTTTTGCACTCATGAACTCCTGGGTAGCTTTGGCTGTATGCTTGGGGTCATTGTCCATCTGTACTATGAAGCGCCGTCCGATCAACTTTGCGGCATTTGGCTGAATCTGGGCTGAAAGTATATCCCGGTACACTTCAGAATTCATCCGGCTACTCTTGTCTGCTGTTATGTCATCAATAAACACAAGTGACCCAGTGCCATTGAAAGCCATGCATGCCCATGCCATCACGTTGCCTCCACCATGTTTTACAGAGGATGGGGTGTGCCTTGGATCATGTTCCGTTCCCTTTCTTCTCCAAACTTTTTTCTTCCCATCATTCTGGTACAGGTTGATCTTGGTCTCATCTGTCCATAGAATACTTTTCCAGAACTAAGCTGGCTTCATGAGGTGTTTTTCAGCAAATTTAACTCTGGCCTGTCTATTTTTGGAATTGATGAATGGTTTGCATCTAGATGTGAACCCTTTGTATTTACTTTCATGGAGTCTTCTCTTTACTGTTGACTTAGAGACAGATACACCTACTTCACTGAGACTGTTCTGGACTTCAGTTGATGTTGTGAACGGGTTCGTCTTCACCAAAGAAAGTATGCGGCGATCATCCACCACTGTTGTCATCCGTGGACGCCCAGGCCTTTTTGAGTTCCCAACCTCACCAGTCAATTCCTTTTTTCTCAGAACGTACCCGACTGTTGATTTTGCTACTCCAAGCATGTCTGCTATCTCTCTGATGGATTTTTTCTTTTTTTTCAGCCTCAGGATGTTCTGCTTCACCTTAATTGAGAGTTCCTTAGACCGCATGTTGTCTGGTCACAGCAACAGCTTCCAAATGCAACACCACACACCTGTAATCAACCCCAGACCTTTTAACTACTTCATTGATTACAGGTTAACGAGGGAGACGCCTTCAGAGTTAATTGCAGCCCTTAGAGAACCTTGTTCAATTACTTTTGGTCCCTTGAAAAAGAGGAGGCTATGCATTACAGAGCTATGATTCCTAAACCCTTTCTCCGATTTGGATGTGAAAACTCTCATATTGCAGCTGGGAGTGTGCACTTTCAGCCCATATTATATATATATAATTGTATTTCTGAACATGTTTTTGTAAACAGCTAAAATAACAAAACTTGTGTCACTGTCCAAATATTTCTGGCCCTGACTGTATGTCTTGCATAGATTCTTTAACCTACTACAATCTCAGTTGATCTAATAGCTGTAATCATCTTGCCTGTATCTTCCGTAAGAAAACAAGGTTGGCCTCCCCCATTGTCAGAGGAAGAGGAGGAGGCAGAGTAATCTGAACTGAATTCCTCTAGTTCTCAGTCTCCCCCCTCTTCTACTAGGCTAAACTCCATTGTGGCCTCAGATCTTCCTGAAGACGCACACGCAAGCCTGGTATAATCTTTTGCTGTTTGTAGCAGCTAATTTGACTTTGCACAATGAGAATTCTTTAGGTTTTGTGTTTGACTGAGCCTTTCCAGGTCAGGCCTATGATAACACATCAACTAATGTGTATTAGGGAACCATTTGACTCATCCAACATAGAAACAGGAAATACCAAGGTCAGTGGTGCAGTCTCCTCCACGGTCTCTGCAAGCGGATTACAAGCATTCATCAGGAAACGGGATCAGTACATGCTGGCACCCTGACACATTTAAAGGTACTTCCATGGCAATGATGACGTTCAAACTGTTCTGGGTTACAGGAAGCACCGCTCTATATTAGACCACTTTCTGGCCTGTCTGTCAGGATACAATTTGTTATTCCCCCATGGAGATACCAGGGCCGGCGTCAGCACCCGGCGCACCCGGCAAGTGCCAGGGACCTGGACTGCCGGGAGGCCTACTCGCAGTCGGCAGTGATGTACTGCCAATGGTGGCAGGCCATGCGAGAGCTATGGGGCCCGTAAGTCATGGGGGCCTGAAGCCAGCACTGGCGCTAGACCCCCCGCCGAGGATCGCACTTTCAATTGCATCGGCATCGCAGTTGCCGATACAATTGAAAGCAATGATGAGTATGTGAGCAGCGCGGTCTCTCGCTCATCATTCTCCTGCAGTGGAGCGCGATGACGTCACTACTGCGCACCTGCTGTGCTGAGATGTGCAGAGCGGCAGAACAGTGGACACGCTGAGGAGAAGTATGTATTTATCACGGTGGTCAGAGGTCTATGGGGGTGCATTACATGATATGGGGGCTGTATACTACATGAGGTGGCCCAGTGCTCTATGGGGGCTGCATAATGCAATATGCATTATAGATAATACTATATATGGCTGCATTATACTATATGGAGGACTAGGGGGCTTCATCACACTATATGGACAAAATATGGGGTGGCATTGCATTATCTGGAGCAATATGGGGTGCGTTATATTATATGGAGGAATATGGGGTGCATAACACTATATGGAAGAATATGGGGACTGCATACTACTATATGGAGTAATATTAGGCTGCATTATATTATATGAAGCTTTACGGGGTGCATTACATTATATGGAGTAATATTGGGTGCATTATACTATATGGAGAAATATAGGGGCTGCATACTACTATACCCTAAGAGTTGTATGTCCCTTCCACCCCAGTGCTGTATACACCCCCAGAGCTGTATGTCCCTTCCATCCCAGAGATGTATACCACCCCAAAGGTGTATGGTTTCCCCACCCCAGGAGCCTAATACTCCCCTCTAGAGCTGTATGCCCCCCATTGTTGTATAACCTCTCTCCTCAGTAATGTATATGCCCCCAGTAATGTGTATGTCACCAGGCTCTCCTGTGATGTCTATACAGCAGTGTCCATGTGCTCTGTGCCATATCTGTTAGTGACGGCCATTAATCAGCGAGGCACAGCCACATGCCCAGGAAGAGCTGGATGGGAGTCAAGTGGGGGAGGCGAGTGAGGCTGCTGCGAGCTTCCTCTTATTAGAAGTATCTCTAATGTGTCTGTGTGTGCCTCTATGTATGTCAGTGTATGTGTGTATAGATTTATGTCTATTTGTATGTGTTTTCTGAATTTCTCTTTAAAATATGTATGTGTACGTATGCCTGTATGTGTATGTATCTGGGTATGTGTGTGTCTACATGTGGATGGGGCCCATAGACTTTCGCCCGGGGCCCACAAAAACCTGGAGCTGGCCCAAGAGACACTGCTCCATCCCAGGCAGTGTTCCCCTCTCTGCCAGCTGACCAAGGATTCCCCAGGAGACACCATGCCAGGCCGTGCTCCTCCTAACGGATGTTACCAGGAATGTTCCTTGGGACGCACTGCGCCACACCAGGCTGTGGTCATTCCCCCCTCTAGAGATTGCGCACAGAAGGAGTCAGAACCAATACAAGCCAGTTTGCCGCACCACTTATAATACGAAACACACAGCCGGGGCAACTGAGGAATGGCTCTGTAAGAAGCATTTCAAGGTCCTGGAGTGGCCTTGCCAGTCTCCAGCACTGAACCCAACAGAGAATCTTTGGGAGGGAGCTGAAACTAAATGTTGCCCAGCGACAGCCCCAAAACCTGAAGATCTGTATGGAGGAGAGGGCCAAAATCCTTACTGCAGCGTGTGTAAACTTTGTCAAGAACTTTGGGAAACGTCCTCTGTAATTGCAAACAAAAGGCTTCTGAACCAAATATTAAGGACACTCACCGCACCGGCCTGCTTGCACCACTCACCCGCCGCCGCTACCACTTCTGACCGGCCGCGCCTGCCACTACCACTACTGACCCGCCGCGCCTGCCACCATGGACCCGCCGCACTACCGCTGCCGTGCCTGCTGCCACTGACCCGCCGCGCCTGCCAGCAAAACCTCTGCCTCCTGTGACCCCCGCTTCACCACCACTGCTGCCCCCCTGCGGTAAGACAACACTGGAGTATAAGATGGACCACATTTTTATTTTTTTAACCTTTTTTTCTCTCTCTAAATTTGGGGTGCGTCTTATAAAGCGAAAAATATGGTACTTTATTTTCCCACTGTATAACAGTGATTCTTATAAATTAAAAGCAAAACAAAAACACACATTTCACAACAACGCTATGATTTTTCGATACCTGTCCCAAAGTAAGCGGCACAGCATCTTGTGTGTGGGTACGGCCAATTTTGATAATATTTGCAAATTCTTTTGATTTTCTTTCTAAAGCATCATGAAGCTGATTCAGTCCAGGTAACAGAACTTCATTGACTTCTTTGGCAGCAGCAATATGCATCGCAGTGGGGAAAGTATCATTGGAACTCTACAAGACAAGAAAATAAGAATTTACCAGTTGACAAGACATCGGACCAGAGACAGGACATGGATTCAAACAACTAAGTGAAACTATTAAGGAAACATGTCCTAATATTTATGCTGACTGAAAAAAGGAAGTATGAATCAGAGCCTTAATAAACAAATATATCCAGGTAAGTCTGTGTGAACTGTTGCAGAGTGTCAGAAGAAGAAGAAAGGAAAAAAAAAACAACCAAACAAAACACAGTCTGGGTGGCAACTGTAGGAAGACTATTGGCTTATCCCAGCTCTAATTGAATGACAGATATAATGAAATAATCACCAGCTTCTTTGTAATCTCAGAGACAAATAGTAGTGACAGTCCATAGGTGCTCGAGAATACACGTAATGCAGATTAATAAAGTGAACACAGCTCTCTATATCTTTGTACCGTGTTAGCCAGTAGAGATAAAAAAAATTGTTTAAAAGAACAGAGAGTCCTCAGTGGTTGATACCTTTTAATGGCTAACTGAAAAGATGGTAATAATTGCAAGCTTTCGAGACTACTCAGGTCTCTTCATCAGGCATGGTATAACACAAAATCTGAAGAGTCACATATTTATACACAACAGGACTTAGAATAGTGCAGTAAAAAAAAAAAAAAAAAAAAAAAAGAACAAGTTATATGAAACAGAACTATCTCTATGGCAGGGGGACAAGCTGTTCTAGCCATAAATACTGATGCAGTTCAGTGTGAAAGTTTTATTGTCCTTTGATAAGGGTCTGGTCTAGGGCTGTGACATGCTCGGATGGTCAGAGGAGCACATCTTTTAACTGATGTAAAAAGACATGAATCCATGAGACACATTCATTCCTTCTCTGAATGTGTCAAAGGTCATCATAAGTTTGTACTCCCATAGTCTCCTGTCTCTCTGGGACTTGAAGTTTCCTTTCAATACCAGCAATTTCATGTCCATGATGCTGTGGTCTGGGTTACAAAAATGTTTGGCCACAGGTAGATCCATCCTTTTTTCTCTAATTGTGTGGCGGTGAGAATTCATCCTTGTCCTGAGCTGTTGTCCTGTCTCCCCTACATACAGACCCCCAGTTGGACATTTGGTACATATAATTAAGTACACCACATTGGTTGTGGTGCAGCTGAACGTACCTGGGATCTTGTAGTCCTGATGTGATCTGGGAATCTTTATCTTGTCCGTTGTCAATATTAATGGACAGGTCTTGCATTTTTTCTGGTTGCAGGGAAATGTTCCTGTTGGTGTTGGAGAGGACAGGGAGCTTCTGACTACGTCTGAGGGAATATTTTAGCGATGCAGATGTTTCAGAATCCTCCCAGACTGAAGGAAGACGGATCTTGACTTGACTACGTCTGAGGGAATATTTTAGCGATGCAGATGTTTCAGAATCCTCCCAGACTGAAGGAAGACGGATCTTGACTTGACTACGTCTGAGGGAATATTTTAGCGATGCAGATGTTTCAGAATCCTCCCAGACTGAAGGAAGACGGATCTTGACTTTGACTACGTCTGAGGGAATATTTTAGCGATGCAGATGTTTCAGAATCCTCCCAGACTGAAGGAAGACGGATCTTGACTTGTTTTAGACAGCCCCCAAATCTAAGAAGCATCATTGTCAGAAGCTCCCTGTCCTCTCCAACACCAACAGGAACATTTCCCTGCAACCAGAAAAAATGCAAGACCTGTCCATTAATATTGACAACGGACAAGATAAAGATTCCCAGATCACATCAGGACTACAAGATCCCAGGTACGTTCAGCTGCACCACAACCAATGTGGTGTACTTAATTATATGTACCAAATGTCCAACTGGGGGTCTGTATGTAGGGGAGACAGGACAACAGCTCAGGACAAGGATGAATTCTCACCGCCACACAATTAGAGAAAAAAGGATGGATCTACCTGTGGCCAAACATTTTTGTAACCCAGACCACAGCATCATGGACATGAAATTGCTGGTATTGAAAGGAAACTTCAAGTCCCAGAGAGACAGGAGACTATGGGAGTACAAACTTATGATGACCTTTGACACATTCAGAGAAGGAATGAATGTGTCTCATGGATTCATGTCTTTTTACATCAGTTAAAAGATGTGCTCCTCTGACCATCCGAGCATGTCACAGCCCTAGACCAGACCCTTATCAAAGGACAATAAAACTTTCACACTGAACTGCATCAGTATTTATGGCTAGAACAGCTTGTCCCCCTGCCATAGAGATAGTTCTGTTTCATATAACTTGTTCTTTTTTTTTTTTTTTTTTTTTTACTGCACTATTCTAAGTCCTGTTGTGTATAAATATGTGACTCTTCAGATTTTGTGTTATACCATGCCTGATGAAGAGACCTGAGTAGTCTCGAAAGCTTGCAATTATTACCATCTTTTCAGTTAGCCATTAAAAGGTATCAACCACTGAGGACTCTCTGTTCTTTTAAACAATTTTTTTTTTCACAGCTCTCTAGGAAGTTCAAAAACTAAAAAAAAAAAAAACAAACTCTAAGTTACTTACCGGTAATGGGGTTTTCCAGACCCACGACAGCGCCACCAGAGATAGGTCCACCCTTCAATTTGGACAGGAAACCCACTAAAATAAAAGGGCGGCACCTCTCAACCTCATCAGTTAGGTTACAGAGCACAGAGAGGAATACCAGAAAGAAATTAAACACCCAGCACCAAAAATGCATACGCCTAATGTGAAAATCACGCGTGAGCAGAAAAAGGGGTGGGAAGCAGTGGCGCTGTCGTGGCTCTGGATAACCCCATTACCGGTAAGTAACTTAGAGTTTTCCCTTCGCCACGACAGCGCCACCTGAGAGGTTAGAAAGAACAGATTTTGGGAGGGACCACCGCCTCCAGAACCCGTCTACCGAAGGTTATGTCAGTGGAGGTGGAAAGATCCAATCGGTAGTGGTAGGTGAAGACCAAGTGGCAGCTTTGCAAATAAGGTCAAGAGGCACGTCTACCCGTTCTGCCCAGGATGCAGAAACAGACCTAGTAGAGTGGGCAGTGATGCCCTGAGGCAGTGGAACACCATGAGCAACATAAGCCTCCTTAATGGCTTCCTTAACCCATCGTGCAATGGAACCCTTGGAAGCCGCACAACCCTTCCGAGGAATCTGAAAACAGATAAAAAGTGACTGACTCTACCGACAAGAAGCAGCGACATCTAAATAGTGAAGCAGAGCCAGTCGAAAATGCAGAGAATGAAAATTCTCCTACCCCGGATTCCATGGAGATGAACAAAACGAGGGAAGAGCAATCTCCTGTGAACGATGGAACAACCCCGCCACCTTAGGAAGAAAAGCCGGGTCAGTGCGCAGAACCACTCTATCATCCTTGACCTGAAGATAAGGAGAAATGACAGAAAAAGCCTGCAAATCACTAATTCGGCGTGCCGAGGTTAGTACAATTAACAGTGCAACTTGGAGTGTGAGGATTTTAACGGAGGAAGAAGTAATCGGCTCAAAGGGGGGGACCTGTAAGAGCATTCAAAACCAGATTAAAGGTCCCAAGCAGGGAAGGACAGACAAAGCTCCGGTGTCTGCCTCTGACAGGATGATATAAAAAACGCCTAACCCATCGATTGCCTGCCAAGTCACAACTGTACAGTGCTCCCAGAGCGGACATGTGTACCTTCAGGGTACTGACCGACAAACTCAATTTCAAATCCCCTTGGAGAAACTCCAGAATCTGTAGGAGCGGAGGAGCGCCCTCTGGAGAACAACCGGTGGAGGAAATAAACTTCCTCCAAACCCTGGCATAGATTCTAGTGGTGGAAGGCTTTCTGCTACGTTGGAGTGTGTTTATCAGGTCTGAGAAAAATCCCTTACGTTCTAATAACTGCCGTTCAAATGCCAGGCAGTCAGATGGAGGGTGGTGACCCTGGGATGTACTAGCGGGCTCTGGGAGAGGAGATCCGGTCTCTCTGGTAACACCCAAGGAGCCGACACCGACAGCCGCCTGAGCCAGTAGAACCATGAGCTATGAGGATTAGCTGGGCCCCATCCTCCCTGATCTTCCGCAAAACAGCTGGAATTAACAATAGAGGAGGAAAGGCGTAAAGGAGTACCGAACTCCATGTGATCTGAAATGCATCCACTACCCAAGGCCCCTCGTGTGGATTCAGAAAGCAAAATACCGGAATCTGGCGGTTGTACCTGGTGGCAAAAAGATCTATGACTGGAGTGCCCCAGAGACGTGTTATGTCGTTGAACACCTCCGGGTGAAGGCACCATTCCCCCTGACGAACCTGGGTGCGACTGAGAAAATCGGCCACCATGTTGTTCACCCGTTTGATGTTAAGAGCCGTGAGGGAAGCTAGGTGCGCTTGTGCGAATAGAAATATCTGATGAGTGTCATCAGGGACAGTGACCGTGTCCCCCCTTGATGATTGATGTAAGACACTGCTGTCCTGTTGTCCGACAGAACACGTACGTGACGGCCCGTCAGGAGAGGAAGTAAGGCCAGAAGAGCCTTCTGTATAGCGTAAAGTTCCCTGAAATTGGAAGATGCCCGGCCCTCTGGAGGACTGCAACCCCCTTGAACAAAGTGGCTCCATAAGTGTGCCCCCCAGCCCCATGCGTTTGCATCCGTGGTTACTACATCGGAGACCTGTATTGCCCATGGAACTCCCCCTTGTAGGTACTGGGAGTGGAGTCACCACTGGAGTGTGCGACGGACCGGGGATGAAAGTGTGATCATGTGATCCAAACATTCGTCTAATCGTGTTTGAGCAATCAAAACATCCCATTGCAAATCCCAGGAATGCAGCTGAGCCCATGGGATGGCTGGAATACAGGACACTAGGGTCCCTAGGAGGGACATGGCCTCTTAGAGGGTCAGGACAGGAGCAGAGATTACTGTCTGCACTTTTGCCTGTAGGGAATTTATTTTGTCCTGGGACAGAAAACATCGCTGAACCGTCCTTCACCGTGGCAGCGCCACAGCACTTCTGGGTCTCCCATCCTGGGACAGGAAACCGAACTGATGCGGTTGAGAGGTGACACCCTTTTATTTTAGTGGTTTTCCTGTCCAAATTGAGGGGCGGACCTGTCTGGTGGCGCTGTCGTGGCGAAGGGAAAAAGTGCTTTTATTTTCCGTACACCTAACAAGACATCAACGTTTCAACCTTAATAAAGAATGTATAGGCAAGGAACAATAACAGAACTTTTAAAAAAATCTTCCTGGAGAGCTGCATTTCCACTTTACTTAGAATGATATATATCAATTTCTCCCAAAATAGTCATGGAAGAGATCGGTCAATCAACTGGAGTGTGACAGAGAGAAGCCGACTTTCTAAACTATGTTTTATCTGAAACACTGGAAAAATCCAAATAAAGACATGACTGGCTAAAGACTCATCATAAAATACCCAAAAAGGGGGGAGACCGAACAAAGATCTATAATAATAATAACAACCTTTATTAAATATAAAATACATAAAAAATCTCATAAGACACCAGCCATAGACTGAAATGAAACACCACCCCTTCGAAAAAGGAAGCGCCGAAACGCGAGCGTCAGGCGAAGGCGTCACAAACCACAGCCTGGTGTCTGGTGTCCTTGTAACATCTAGGTAAATACACTTTACTATTGTTTATACTTAAAGTGCCAGCCCCTTAACAGCGCCAGCACTGATCACTCCTGTGATCAGGTGTTTGTGTGCATTTACATTCAGCTAGTAACCTTATTACTTATGATGAATTAATCTCCGGCTGCACATGACACTACATTATTACCTCCTTTCTTTATGGCGATACAATGGTTTTCCATTGATCACAACTATTGTGTAATGCATTATATTGTTTATTGATAAGCACTTTATTCTATACATATGTATATATAAAATAAAGTAATTCTCAATATAGAATACAGTGTATTATATATTTTTTTATATACATACCTTGGTTTACTATGTATACACCATAAATATTTTGTCATACAGCACAGTTTTATGAAAATATATTTATGATCTCATATATTATTCTGTGTATGAATCTGGCTTTTGTTGTGACGCCTTGTTTCATTCCAGTCTATGGCTGGTGTCTTATGAGATTTTTTATATGTATTTTAGATTTAATAAAGGTTGTTATTATTATAGATCTATGTTCGGTCTCCCCCTTTTTTGGTATTTTGTCTTTCCGAATGATCTGTATGGTCTGGTCGGCCCCCACACATTGGTTATTATTACAAGTACACAATCTATTCATATTATATACGTTTCTATCCTGCTGTGTGGCATGGGCCTATCTTAATCATTATTTGTGATACTAAAGACTCATCATGTAGAGGACAACTATGATCACTGGAAGGGGACCACAACTGAGAATGGAGCACCAAATCCCTGGAACCGGTATGAGTGCAACTCAATCTTGAATGGACCGGCGGTACAAGTGATTGATTTTGCTCCATTTAAAGGCTAGGGCACTGTTGGAATAAGTTGAGTGGTGTAGCGGTCTTTCCACGGCCATCCTATAAACAAGGAATAGAGCAGAAGTTTTCCACATCAGAGCTATGCTTTCGGGATAGTTGGAGGTTCTTATCAAACTGGTTCATAGTAATCAGTAAAGTATTCTGCAGGCAATGTATAGCCTTAAAAGTCAGGATTTCTTTCATAAAACAGTAATACAGCTAAATATTTTTAACTTTGTAAAATATCTGATTAAGAGAAAGTGACATCTTCCTCAACTACATGCAGTTCACATACTTCCTTACCTGGATTGCCAACTATCTGCAAAAAAAAAAAAAAAAAAAAAAGTTCTTTTTCAGCCAACGGTTGGGTCTGGCATGTTTAATAACAACAGAAAATAAATAGGAATAAAATACATCAAGAAAAACATGAAAAGAAAAATTATGCAGAGAATTTGTGCGTGAGAATGTGAAATAATGTGCGACACCGTGTGTGCGAGAGAACAGTGAGTGTGTGAGTAAATTATTATGGGAGCAGAAAGATCATTAATAGGTTGTAATGTCCCCACTACAGTATCATGCTAAAGGGATATTCTCAAGTATGTAAGTTATTGCCTAGCCATAGGATAGGGGATACATTTCCAAAGCCCTCTTACCAAGCAAGCATGAAGAGATGATGTGCATTTAGAAGAGGAAATGGAAAGGGCATTACAGTTGATCAGCTGTTTTGCAGGGGCTTAGGCGGGCTTTGCACGTTGCGACATTGCACGTGCGATGTCGGTGGGGTCAAATCGAAAGTGACGCACATCCGGCGTCGCAGTCGATATCGCAACGTGCAAATCCTTTTTGATACGATGAACGAGCGCAAAAGCGTCGTTATCGTATCATCGCTGCAGCCTCCGACATTTCCATAATGCCGGTGCAGCGACAGGTGCGATGTTGTTCCTCGCTCCTGCGGCAGCACACATCACTGTATGTGAAGCCGCAGGAGCGAGGAACTTCACCTTACCTGCCGCCGGCTGCAATGAGAAGGACGGAGGTGGGCGGGATGTTTACATCCTGCTCATCTCCGCCCCTCCGCTTCAATTGGCCGCCTGCCGTGTGACGTCACTGTGCCGGCCAGAGGGACGTCGCACGGCAGGTATGTGCATGTAAAGCTGCTGTAGCGATAATAATCGCTACGGCAACTTTCACTATATATCGAACGTGCGACGGGGCGGGACTATCGCTGCAGCATCGGTAACACATTGTTACTGATGTCGCAGCGTGCAAAGCCCGCCTTAAAACCACAAAAAAAATGTACAATTGTAGATTGAGGTCTATGTAGCTCAATAGGTGCAGCTCTTTAGGTGTACAGCAGAAATATACGAGAAGTGAACAGAATCTAAGAGCTATGACTTTATTAGCTGGACTTCCCTTTGCACTTTTCCAAACTTCTTGTATCACATGCTCATATTTGCCTTTACAGTCTTTGCTCCACTAATGATAACTTTCCTTCAATATCCACAAATCCCAGCTCTCCAAACAATTCTCTCACCTTCCCTGTAATCTCCCCACCTGACCTCATCTGCTGAAGGGCACCTAAACTCCAGAATCCTCCAACTAAAACACAAAACATACCAGCCACTCTCCTACCATCTCTCTGCTTCCCCTCAATGCTGAAGATATATTTTTCAATCCTGGACCCGCACAGCAAATACCCCCCCATTAATTTTCCCACCTATTAGAAACTACCACTATCTCCCCAACATAAATCCATTGCCTTGACACTCACTCCACTGCACCCTGGAATGTCTGTTCTGTCTGCAATAAACTGCAAGTTATTCATAACCTCTTTACCTCTTGCAATCTTTCTTGGGCCTCACCGTAACATGGCTGACACCCTCAGACACATACTCCCCTTGTCCAGCAAGTAGCGAAACTCCGCAGAAACTTTGCACATCTAGAAATTCACAGACTGACTATTCTACCTCTGTCCTCCATATCTTCACTCTACAACACAAACAGTGCCACGCTCACATAACCTATTGACTCAGTCGCTCCTGTAATACATGGGATTGTGACAAATTAATAGACAACACTGACGCAATAACCTCACTAAAAAGCCTCAGCAAGTGTCTTAAGGTTGCTGAGCGGTGCTGAAAGAAAATGCACTCGCATTCAAAAAAGCTATTTTCACATCCTGGCCGGCCTACACCTCTGCTAAATAGGATTACTTTAAAACCCTTGCATTGTCTGTATCCCATAACCCAAAAAGTTATTCAACACTTAACTCTCTTCTCCGCCCACTACTGCCCCCTCCGAATTTCCTCATTTCTGCAGAAACTTTGCCACAGATTTCAAAGATAAGATCGAAAGATCGACCAAACAAGGCAAGTTTTTTCTGCTCAATCACCACAACCTCTCCATATAAGACACCATTGCCCTTCCCCTATAAACTTCCTCCCCACCATGACTGAAGGAGAACTTAATCATCTCCCCCAATCACACCTCACCACTTGTGCGTTTGACCCCATCCCATCTCACCTCCTCCTCAACCTCACCATCACACCTATCCTAGCCTTAACCCATCTTTCCTACTTATCATTACCTGTGGTATCTTCCCTTCTGCATTTAAACTTGCCACAATCATATCTATTCTGAAAAAGCCTCCCTTGACCCAACCTCTATTATCACCTATTGCCTCATATCACTTCTCCCGTTCGCGTCCGAACTACTCGAATAGAACATCTTACCACCTCTCTCATCTCACTCTTCGACAACCTACAATCTGACTTCTGTCCCCACTATTCCACCAAAAATGACCTGAACAAAATTACTAAATGACTTACTGCCAAAGGTAACAGACAATTCTCTATACTGCTCCTTGTAGGCCTGTCCTCTGCCTTCGATCACCTCCTCCTACTACAGATCCTCTCTTTTCTTGTCCTCTCATGGATGTCCTCATACCATTCCAACTGCACCTAGTATCCCCCACTCTACCTCCTCATCCTGCTCTCGCTCTTTGTGTCCCTCAAGGCTCTGTCCTGGAAGCCTTATTCTTCTTAATCAATACCTTTGATCTGGAAACAACTCAAAGTCCCAAGGCTTCCAGTATCATCTATATGCATTAACCCTTAAATCTACCCTCTCTAGCACAGGCACCACCTCCCTGCTGTCCAGAATCCCTGAGTCTATCAGCCATATCATCCTTCTCCTCTCGCTTCCGAAAGCTCAATGTGGACAAACCTTAACTCCTCATCTTTCCCCATCTCACTTAACTTCGATACCTGATCTATCTACAGTTAGGTTCAGAAATATTTGGACAGTGACACAATTTTCGCGAGTTGGGCTCTGCATGCCACCACATTGGATTTGAAATGAAATCTCGACAACAGAATTCAAGTGCAGATTGTAACGTTTAATTTGAAGGTTTGAACAAAAATATCTGATAGAAATTGTAGGAATTGTACACATTTCTTTACAAACACTCCACATTTTAGGAGGTCAAAAGTAATTGGACAAATAAACCAAACCCAAACAAAATATTATTTTCAATATTTTGTTGCGAATCCTTTGGAGGCAATCACTGCCTTAAGTCTGGAACCCATGGACATCACCAAACGCTGGGTTTTAATGCTTTGCCAGGCCTTTACAGCCGCAGCCTTTAGGTCTTGCTTGTTTGTGGGTCTTTCCGTCTTAAGTCTGGATTTGAGCAAGTGAAATGCATGCTCAATTGGGTTAAGATCTGGTGATTGACTTGGCCATTGCAGAAGGTTCCACTTTTTTGCACTCATGAACTCCTGGGTAGCTTTGGCTGTATGCTTGGGGTCATTGTCCATCTGTACTATGAAGCGCCGTCCGATCAACTTTGCGGCATTTGGTTGAATCTGGGCTGAAAGTATATCCCGGTACACTTCAGAATTCATCCGGCTACTCTTGTCTGCTGTTATGTCATCAATAAACACAAGTGACCCAGTGCCATTGAAAGCCATGCATGCACATGACATCACGTTGCCTCCACCATGTTTTACAGAGGATGTGGTGTGCCTTGGATCATGTGCCGTTCCCTTTCTTCTCCAAACTTTTTTCTTCCCATCATTCTGGTACAGGTTGATCTTTGTCTCATCTGTCCATAGAATACTTTTCCAGAACTGAGCTGGCTTCATGAGGTGTTTTTCAGCAAATTTAACTCTGGCCTGTCTATTTTTGGAATTGATGAATGGTTTGCATCTAGATGTGAACCCTTTGTATTTACTTTCATGGAGTCTTCTCTTTACTGTTGACTTAGAGACAGATACACCTACTTCACTGAGAGTGTTCTGGACTTCAGTTGATGTTGTGAACGGGTTCTTCTTCACCAAAGAAAGTATGCGGCGATCATCCACCACTGTTGTCATCCGTGGACGCCCAGGCCTTTTTGAGTTCCCAAGCTCACCAGTCAATTCCTTTTTTCTCAGAATGTACCCGACTGTTGATTTTGCTACTCCAAGCATGTCTGCTATCTCTCTGATGGATTTTTTCTTTTCTTTCAGCCTCAGGATGTTCTGCTTCACCTCAATTGAGAGTTCCTTAGACCGCATGTTGTCTGGTCACAGCAACAGCTTCCAAATGCAAAACCACACACCTGTAATCAACCCCAGACCTTTTAACTACTTCATTGATTACAGGTTAACGAGGGAGACGCCTTCAGAGTTAATTGCAGCCCTTAGAGAACCTTGTTCAATTACTTTTGGTCCCTTGAAAAAGAGGAGGCTATGCATTACAGAGCTATGATTCCTAAACCCTAAAGTTGCTAGGAGGTTGCTGGTGAGATGTCACACTGCGACGCTCCAGCGATCCCACCAGCAACCTGACACTGAGCGCTGGCTCCCTGCTCTCCTAGTTACAGCACACATCGGGTTAATTACCCGATGTGTGCTGCAGCTAAATGTGCACAGAGCAGGAGCCGGCACTGACAGTGAGAGCGGCGGAGGCTGGTAACAAAGGTAAATATCGGGTAACCAAGGACAGGGCTTCTTGGTTACCCGATGTTTACATTGGTTACCAGCCTCCGCAGAAGCCGGCTCCTGCTGCCTGCACATTTAGTTGTTGCTGTCTCGCTGTCACACACAGCAATGTGTGCTTCACAGCGGGACAGCAACAACTAAAAAATGGCCCAGGACATTCAGCAACAACCAATGACCTCACAGCAGGGGCCAGGTTGTTGCTGGATGTCACACACAGCAACATCGCTAGCAACGTCACAAAAGTTGTTCGTTAGCAGCGATGTTGCTAGCGATGTTGCTTAGTGTGACGGGGCCTTTATACTCTCGCCACCTCTCCAGTCCATCCTCAACTCTGCTGCCTACTAATCCACCTCTCTCCTGGCTACTTTCCTCTGCCAATCCCTTCATTGTCTCCAAATTCCCCAGTGTATCCAATTAAAACTATTGATTGCTCTCCGTGAGAAAAACAAAATTAAAATTTTGTGGTTGTGATACCTTTTAATGGCTAATGAAAATAAAATATGATGATGTTACAAAGCAAGCTTTCGAGACATCCCAGGTCATCATCAGGCATGGTATAACAAAATATCTGAAGAAACACCAATATATACACAAACAGGGCAGAGGGATGGCATAATAAAAGGACAATAAAAATAAACAAACGCTGAGCTTAGAAAGGGAATCCTTAATTAGCTTTGATTAGTGGTGTGAGTGTTATTGTCCCAATATCCATGTAGGATCAGAGGCCTGGTGCCCTCAGTCTCTGGAGCAGACTCCTCAGATTATGTAGTGTGTCAAATCCTCCTGACAGGCTGAATCCTATGTGAACAAAGTTAAACATTGTGATGAATTTGTATTCCCAGATTCCCCTGCGATGGCTTTGTGATCTGAAGTTGCCTTTTAATATGACAATTTTCATGTGGTTTATGTTGTGTCCTGAAGCACAGAAATGTTTGTTCACAGGTAAATGGGTTTTTGTCTGTAATTGTGTGGCGGTGAGGTCTCATAATGTTGAGGTGAACTCTTAACCAGAGATCACTAGTTGCCTACTGCCTGGCCGAACTGGTATATACCAAGTGCATGCATAAAAGAATTCACACCACAGTCGGATATGAAATCTCTTCTTGGTCACAGTAAAGATGGCACCGAACAGACTGAGGAGAAGCATGCATCCTCTTGATATAGGCTAGGGGCATACACAAGTTCAGATATGCACATTTAGTGGGACAGTTCATGAGCTAGCCAATGGGGAGATCCGTGTTGCTGTTGATGGGCGGGTCTGGCTTCAGTGGTTGAAACCATGGTGAGTGGAGGGATGTCATGGTGGATCCATGCTGATGGTTTGGTCTGTGATGTAATCTGATCTGTGGGTTGGTCTTCTAGCTTGACCAGGGGTCTTCTCTTATAAGGTATCTTCTTTCATCTGGACATTCCTTGCATTCCAAGCAAGGTGTGGAGAACAGGAAATGGCAGCCATCTTTATATCTGTGTCATGTATATGATCTGAAACCTGAATTATGTAAGGCAAATCGACATATTTCCCACAATCCCTTGTCAAGAAGTTAATTAAGTATTTCATCTTATGGCTCTCCTCAACAATTCTAGCTCTCAGTCTCTGTCCTGTTTCTCCAACATAGAGACCCCCCCAATAGGACATATAGTGCACAGGATTAAGTACCCCACATTGGAGGAGGAACATGTGAATGTCCTAGGAATCTTATAGCCCTTCTGTGTGTTAGGGATCTGTATCCGGTCTTTGGTCTCTACATGAGAGCAGGTTTTGCAGCTCTTTATATTGCAAGGATAAGTTCCTCTTAGTGTGTCTGAGGGCATTGAGCTTCGGATCATGATGCGCCTTAAATTAGGTTTCCTGTAGCACAGCAATGGAAGATCTTTGAATATTGTTTTTAACCGGTTATCCTTGGGTAGAATGTGGTGAAGTTTCTTGGCCGTTTTTCTCAGTACCTCAAGCTGTGGGTTGTAGGTCACCACCAGAGGTACTCAACTATTTTCCTCTTTTTGTTTGTATTGAAGCAGTTCACTTCTAGGGGTCCTAGTGGCTATAATGATCTGATCATCAATGGAGGTAGGGTGGTAGCCTTGGTTTAAAAATGTCTTTTTAAGATGGGTTAAGTGTTCATCAATGTCTGCTGGGCTAGAACCGATATGAATATATCTGAGGGCCTCGCTGTAGACAATGGACTTTATTATTATTATTATTATTTATTATAGCGCCATTTATTCCATGGCGCTTTACAAGTGAAAGAGGGTATACGTAGAACAATCATTAACAGTACAGAACAGACTGGTATAGGAGGAGAGAGGACCCTGCCCACGAGGGCTCTCAGTCTACAAGGAATGGGTGATGGTACAATAGGTGAGGACAGAGCTGGTTGCGCAGTGGTGTACTGGACTGAGGGCTATTGGAGGTTGTAGGCTTGTTGGAAGAGGTGGGTCTTGAGGTTCCTCTTGAAGCTTTCCACGGTAGGGGAGAGCCTGATATGCTGAGGTAGAGCGTTCCAGAGTATGGGGGAGGCATGGGAGAAATCTTGTACGCGATTGTGGGAAGAGGAGATGAGAGGAGTAGAGAAGGAGATCTTGTGAGGATCTGAGGTTGCGTGCAGGTAGGTATCGGGAGACTAGGTCACAGATGTAAGGAGGAGACAGTTTGTGGATGGCTTTATACGTGATGGTTAATGTTTTGAACTGGAGTTGTTGGGCGATGGGAAGCCAGTGAAGGGATTGGCAGAGTGGCGAGGCTGGGGAATAGCGAGGGGAACGGTGGATAAAGCGGGCCGCAGAGTTTAGGATGGATTGGAGGGGTGCAAGAGTGTTTGTTAGAAGGGAGGCCAGAGAGCAGGAGGTTGCAGTAGTCGAGGCGGGAGATGATCAGGGAATGCACGGATCCGGGAGATATTTTTGAGTTGTAGTTTGCATGAGGTGAAGAGGGCTTGGATGTGTGGCTTGAAGGATAGAGCAGAGTCGAGGGTTCCTCCAAGGCAATGAGCTTGTGGGACTGGGAAGAGTAAGCAACCATTAAGTTTGATGGAAAGGCTTGTTGGAGGAGATGAGTGAGGAGGAGGAAAGACAATGAACTCTGGTTTTGTCCATGTTAAGCTTTAGGAATTGCGGAGAGAAGAAGGATGAAATAGCAGACAGACATTGTGGAATTTTGGTTAGTAGAGAAGTAATGTCAGGTCCAGAGAGGTAGATCTGTGTGTCTTCGGCATAGAGATGATACTGAAAGCCGTGGGACTCTATGAGCTGTCCCAGGCCGAAGGTGTAGATGGAGAACAGCAGGGGTTCAAGAACTGAGCCTTGGGGGACACTGACAGATAGGGGGCGAGATGAGGAAGTGGTGTGAGAATGGGAGACACTGAAAGTTCGATCAGTTAGGTATGAGGAGATCCAAAATAGGGCCAAGTCTGTGATGCCCAGAGATGAGAGAATCTGTAGTAAGAGGGAATCGTCTACTGTGTCGAAGGCAGAGGACCCCCATCCTGCTCATAATATACCCCCATCCTGCTATATGCTCTCATCCTGCTATATACCCCCATCCATCCTGCTATATACCCCATCCATCCTGCTATATACCCGCATCCTGCTATATGCCCTCATGCTGCTATACGCCCCCATCCTGCTATACGGCCCGCATCCTGTGGCACATAAAAAAAACAAATGGAATGCTTTTTGAAGTGTGTTTTGGGTCATTGTCCTGCTAGAAGACCCAGCTTTCTCACACTGGGCCCTACATTATGCTGCAAAATTTGTTGGTAGTCTTCAGACTTCATAATGCCATGCACACAGTCAAGCAGTCCAGTGCCAGAGGCAGCAAAGCAACCTCAAAACATCAGGGAACCTCCGACATGTTTGACTGTAGAGACCGTGTTCTTTTCTTTGAATGCCTCTATTTATTCCTGTAAACTTTATGTTGATGGCTTTTCCCAAAAAGCTCTACTTTTGTCTCATCTGACCAGAGAACATTCTTATACCGTGAAACATAACCCTTAAAAAACCTTTATTTGATTTAGATTAAAATTGGATATCCCACATATAAACAATTCACACACAAAAATACATAAAAGCTACACAAGGAAAAAAGTGCTACAGTGCAGAGCGGGAATGGTCAAATGCCCTCACACCTATCCCTACCTTGCCGCGGAGGTTGGCACCCTAATAGGACGTAATGGCACCCCCGCTCAACGTCGGCTTGCCCTCCTCTCCCTGCACTAGATTCAAGTGCTGCTAGTCTGGGAGTATAGGAGTGCACAAACAATAATCACTGCACTGCAGACATAGTCAAAAAAATGTCAAAACATTGTCAGGGGTATGACCTATTGACAATTTTGACAAACATTAAACAGTGGTGTGACCCTACATAGAACAAGCTCATGTGGCATCCACTCTTAATGATAGAATGAATGCCTTTAGTCCTAGTTAATACATTAGACAAAAATCATGGGTCATAAAGTGCAATTGTGCTGTATAATCACAGAACGCCTTAAAGTGCTATGCATACTAATTTGTAAACCTATCACTCAATTCATATAGCAGCAAATAATTTATAAAGATATTTTAAAGTGCTGTGCATGCAGTATCAATTAATTGCTCAAACACTCTGTCGTGCCAAAGCACCACTTCATCTGAGACAGATCTTTAACTTTGACACGAATACAGTTTTAGTAGGCTCCTATACAGCATGTGTACACATACAAATACCCTGCAGAAGCGGTGATTTGAACCGGAGCAGAACGGCAGATTGTGTCCTCTGTACCCCATTGCGGGAGCCCCTGAAGAACCCCGGTGGGATTCTGAACTGGGGAGAAACGCGTCGGGCAAGTGGTTCCGGAGCCAAGTGTTCTTGGCCATCAGCAATTCAGCTGAAGTGTGATTGATTGGTGATCTAAATCTGCACTAAAGCCAAGTATCCCCTTAGCCAGTGGAAATACTATGTTGATTATATTATGGTTACTTTTCCTGCTGTGAATTGGCTTAGGGTACCGTCACACTTTAGCGATGCAGCAGCGATCCCACCAGCGATCTGACCTGGTCAGGATCGCTGCTGCATCGCTACATGGTCGCTGGTGAGCTGTCAAACAGGCAGATCTCACCAGCGACCAGTGACCAGCCCCCAGCCAGCAGCGATGTGGAAGCGACGCTGCGCTTGCACGGAGCCGGCGTCTTGAAGCTGCGGACACTGGTAACTAAAGGTAAACATCGGGTATGGTTACCCGATGTTTACCTTAGTTACCAGTGCACACCGCTTAGCGCTGGCTCCCTGCACTCGTAGCCACAGCACACATCGGGGTAATAAGCAAACCTTTGCTTATTTAGCCGATTTGTCCTGCCGGCTCGTGTGCAGGGAGCAGGAGCCGGCACTGGCAGCGTGAGAGCTGCAGATGCTGGTAACGAAGGTAAATATCGGGTAATCACCTTGGTTACCCGATGTTTACCTTGGTTACAGCTTACCGCAGGCTGTCAGACGCCGGCTCCTGCTCCCTGCACATTCAGGATTGTTGCTCTCTCGCTGTCACACACAGCGATGTGTGCTTATCAGCGGGAGAGCAACAATAAAAAAACGAACCAGGGCTGTGTGTAACGAGCAGCGATCTCACAGCAGGGGCCAGATCGCTGCTCAGTGTCACACACAGCGAGATCGCTAATGAGGTCACTGCTGCATCACAAAAACCATGACTCAGCAGCGATCTCAGCAGCGATCTTGCTGTGTGTGAAGCACCCCTTACAGTGGGGTACATTTGATTACTCCAGATCTCTATCAATGCAGGGTATTTGTATGTGTACACATGCTGTATAGGAGCCTACTAAAACTGTATTCGTGTCACAGTTAAAGATCTGTCTCAGATGAAGTGGTGCTTTGGCACGACAGAGTGTTTGAGCAATTAATTGATACTGCATGCACAGCACTTTAAAATATCTTTATAAATTATTTGCTGCTATATGAATTGAGTGATAGGTTTACAAATTAGTATACATAGCACTTTAAGGCGTTCTGTGATTACACAGCACAATTGCACTTTATGACCCATGATTTTTGTCTACTGTATTAACTAGGACTAAAGGCATTCATTCTATCATTAAGAGTGGATGCCACATGAGCTTGTTCTATGTAGGGTCACACCACTGTTTAATGTTTGTCAAAATTGTCAATAGGTCATACCCCTGACAATGTTTTGACATTTTTTGACTATGTCTGCAGTGCAGTGATTATTGTTTGTGCACTCCTATACTCCCAGACTAGCAGCACTTGAATCTAGTGCAGGGAGAGGAGGGCAAGCCGACGTTTAGCGGGGGCGCCATTACGTCCTATTAGGGTGCCAACCTCCGCGGCAAGGTAGGGATAGGTCTGAGGGCATTTGATCATTCCCGCTCTGCACTGTAGCACTTTTTTCATTGTGTATCTTTTATGTATTTTTGTGTGTGAATTGTTTATATGTGGGATATCCAATTTTAATCTAAATCAAATAAAGGTTTTTTAAGGATTGTTTTTCACGGTATATCTGTTCAATTATCCCTTAATGATAAATTTTACACGGTTTTCTCAGAGAACATTCTTCCAAAACATTTTAGGCTTTCCCAGGTAAGTTTTGGCAAACTCCAGCCTGGCTTTTTTTATGTCTCGAGGTAAGAAGTGGGGTCTTCCTGGGTATCCTACCATACAGTCCCTTTTCATTCAGACGCCGACGGATAGTACGGGTTGACACTGTTGTACCCTCGGACTGCAGGGCAGCTTGAACTTGTTTGGATGTTAGTCGAGGTTCTTTATCCACCATCCACACAATCTTGAGTTGAAATCTCTCGTCAATTTTTCTTTTCCTTCCACATCTAGGGAGGTTAGCCACAGTGCCATGGGCTTTAAACTTATTGATGACACTGCGCACCGTAGACACAGGAACTTTCAGGTCTCTGGAGATGGACTTGTAGCCTTGAGATTGCTCATGCTTCCTCACAATTTAGATTCTCAAGTCCTCAGACAGTTCTTTGGTCTTCTTTCTTTTCTCCATGCTCAATGTGGTACACACAAGGACACAGCACAGAGGTTGAGTAAACTTTAATCCATGTCAACTGGCTGCAAGTGTGATTTACTTATTGCCAACACCTGTTAGGTGCCACAGGTAAGTTACAGATGCTGTTAATTACATAAATTAGAGAAGCATCACATGATTTTTTTTTAACAATGCCAAAACTTTTGTCCACCCCATTTTTTATGTTTGGTGTGGAATTATATCCAATTTGGCTTTATGACAATTTTTTTTTTTTCATTGAAGACAGATTAAATGAAGATAATAATACCAAAGAATTTGTGATTGCAATCATTTTCAAGAAGAATCTGAGTATTATCTGACAGAATTGCAGGGGAGCCAATACTTTTGGCCAGCACTTTAATTAAGGATTCCCTTTCTAAGCTCAGTGTTTGTTTCTTTAAATGTCCTTTTATTATGCCATCCCTCTGCCCTGTTTGTGTATATATTGGTGTTTCTTCAGATATTTTGTCACACCATGCCTGATGAAGAGACCCGAGATGTTTCGAAAGCTTGCTTTCTAACATCATTATATTTTATTTTATTTTATCTTAGTTAACCATTAAAAGGTATCACAACCACGAAATTTTAATTTTGTTTCTCTCACAAGGTACCAAAACCTTTTTCTTTCAATTAAAACTACTAACCTACAAAGCCCTCCATAATTAGTTTCCTCTGTAAATCTCTAAACTAATATCTCGATATACCCCAACACGCAATCTCCGGTCCTCCCAAGACCTCCATCTCTACCCCACATTAATCCGTTCCTCATCCAACTGCCTCCAAGACTTCTCCTGAGTAGCTTCCATCGTCTGAAATTCTGTGCCCCAACACATCAGATTATCTGCTACAATCGTAAGCTTTAAATGTAATTTGAAAACCTCTCTCTTCAAAAAAGTTTAGAGCCTGCAATGACCCTACTGTCACCTCACCACCAAAGCTGCCGTAACCTCCCCAACCTACTGTCTCCTCCCCATTATTCTGTAGAAAGAATGTAAGCTTGCATGGGCAGGGACCTCTCCCCACTGTACCAGTCTTTCTTATGTAATGGAAATCATTATTTTGTATTTAATCCTCTCATGTATAGCACCATGGAACCAATGGTGCTCTATAAATAAATACTAGTAATAATCAGCCTCTAATAATAGCTCTGATCCCTGCTGTTAGCTTTATAAATGTTGCTGTCAACCATGGATAAATAATTGTGTCAATGACCAGCATTTAATCATTGCAATCCAAAACTGGCATCTTTTCCCAATTCCCATCAGCCCCCACCTCCCACAACATGATCAAAGGATGCCATATGGGATGCCATTGCACATGGAGAACTTAGAACAGAGATCTCAAACACACGGCCTGAAGGCCGCATGCGACCCCTTGGGCTTCTTCTTGTGGCCCATGGACCATGACGATCGGTGGGGGGGAGGGGGGGGTCGCAGTAGTCAGCGCTTTATATGATTTGCCATTGGTTTGAGGCTGCAAAGAGCTATGCGTGGCACCAGCAGTTCATTCAAATGAAATAATGCGTTGACTACTGCGGGTATCGTCCGTGATCGCCATGGGGTCCACAACTAGAAGCACGGAGGACTGAACGGAGGACAGCTGAGAAGAATCTTTTTGTTTTTCTTTTATGTGTATATGAAGAACGGCATATAAGGGGAAATTACTACAGGATGGGACATGACTACAAGGAGACCAGGATGGGCACAATACTACAGGATGGGCACATTACTACAAGGAGACCAGGATGGGCAAAATAATACAGGAGGGGGACAAGGATGGTAACTTTCTTACAGGGAACAAGGATTGACACATTACAACAAGAAGGGGACCAGGATAATGCACATTAATACATGAAGGGAACCAAGATAAGGCACATTACTACAGGATGATGACAAGGATGGGGCACATTACTACAAGAAGGGGACCAGGATAAGGCAAATTACTACAAGAAGAGGACCAGGATAGGGCACATTACTACAAGAAGGGGACCAGGATAGGGCACATTACTACATGATGGGATCCTATGGTGTATATAAAAAATTATATGGTATTACTAAAAATGTCACTTTGTCCTGCAAAAAATGCGGCCCACCCCTAAAAATATATTTTTTTTTTCTATGTGCGGTCCATATACCCAGCAGAGTTTGAGACTCTTAGCTTATACTGTCCTATTGCTGCCACGTAAAGGCTTTCTAGGAGGCCATGATTAGAATTACATACTCCAGTACAAGCTAAAAAAAAAAAGCTTCAAAGTCTCGTAGAGGGTGAAGGAAAAAAAAAAAAGTACTTTTTTTCCTTTTTAAAAACCCTACCAAGTACATACCTGGCTTTTGTTCACGTGGTCGTTAGGGTGTACAGGATTTTTGCTTCCAAGCTTTCCACCCATCATCTCAATGGCTCGGTTACTTATTACTTCATTTATATTCATGTTGGTCTGCGTTCCAGAGCCAGTTTGCCAAACAGCTAGTGGAAAGTGATCATCTAGCTTACCAGCAGAAACCTCAAGAGGAGAAAAAAAAATAATAATAATAATCTGGAAAGTTACAAAAAGTCCACCAAATATTTTTTCCCCCTCAATATAGTTTAAAGTGAACCTGTCAGGTCCAATATAGTTCAAAAGGATAAGGCACTTCTACCGAATTTCTAGTTACCAGGGTGCTCAGGTAGGTTTCCAGACCATATACAGTAGTAATATATACAAGGCACTCCTGAATTCAGTAAAATGATGATTTTTTTATTATTTCATACTCAGTATAGTCAAGTCAGACGTTGCGGCCCAAACATGGCCTTCATCAGTAACTAGCACCTGAGATGAAGGCAGTATTTGGAATGCTAGCAGATATGTGACTGGGATCTGCAGCCTGTTATTTCTGCCATGGGCAGTTGTAGTAATGCTATTGAGAGTCTCTGTGGTTTGCAGCCTGTCATTAGAAGTATCCACTGCTGTGTGGTCCAATATACACCCAGAACCACGAGCAGTCCTGGGTGCATATTGATAATTCATACCTAACTGTCCCTGTATACACTAGCACAGATAAAGAGATCTTTAGAAAAAGTATTTCTAACTATCCTTTATGATATGCTGGGGCCAGAGACTAGTCACAAGGGCATGCGTTCCCTTAGCTAGTCTGCCTCCTTAGCATGTTAGCATACACCTTTGGGCGTGCTAACATGCTAATGAATGTGCCGCGCTAAAGGCATGGTCACTCTTACCTCTGCCACCACCACTGGCTTTCAGCTCAATGCGCACAGTCAGAACGTCCCAGGACTTTCGGTCATGCACACTACACCAGTTTAAAGCCGGGACGCGTACACCCGGCATCATAGTATACACGAGTGGAAATCCAGGACTTCTGATCATGCGTACTGAGCAGAAATCCAGCATCGGGCATGGTGTCAGCAGAGAGCGGTAAAGTCGACCATGCCTTTGGGCGTACTTACATGCTAACGGGTCCGATTAGCCAAGGGAAGTAATGCCCTTGCGAGTAGTCGCAGACCTCATTAGCATATTAGAAAGAATCTTTAGAAATACTTTTTCTAAAGATCCCTATGTATGCTACTAGATACTGGGATGATTAGGCGGGGATTAGCAATATGCACCCAGAACTGCTCGTGGTTCTGGTTGCATATAGCACCTGACAAGTTCCCTGTGAATTTAAAAATAAATAAATAAAAACATACATTGTGAAATTCATAACTCAATTTTATCACTTAATTAAAAAAATATTTTTGCCAAAACAATATTTGTCATATACAAAAGGAAGATCTATATTTAAAAAAAAAAACAAACAAACAAAAAAAAAAAAAAAAAACAAACCTCCTGCCATTAACCCCTTTGCCCCAAAACCTGTTTTTAATCTTCATGACCAGGCCTTTTATTCAATTCTGATCATTGTCAATTTGAGTTTATAACTTTGGACCACTTCAACGGATCCTGGTGATTCTGAGAATATTTTTCTTGACATATTTTATATTTCATGCTAGTGGCAAATTTAAGACAATATTTCTTGCGTTTATTTGTGAAAATATTTGAAATTTAGAGAAAATTTTGCAAATTTCAAAGTTTTAGGTGTTTATATTCTTAAATCTGAGAGCTATGTCACACAAAATAATTACCGGATTTTTCGGACTATAAGACGCACCTTGGTTTTAGAGGAGGAAAATAGGAAAATAAAATTTTAAGCAAAAAATGTGGTCATGGCACACTTATGGGGCGAGGATCTGCTGCTGACACTGATATGGGGGTAATATCCCCAAATTCTCTGCTAAGGTACCCCATCCTGGTAATGATCCTTCTGCCTTGTATATGATGCCCATCCTTGTATATATGTACCCCATGTTTGTATATGCCCTCATCCTGCTATATACCCCCATCCATCCTGCTATATATCCCCATCCATCCTGCTATATACTCCCATCCCTCCTGCTATATACCCCCATCTCTCCTGCTATATACCCCCATCTCTCCTGCTATATACCCCCATCTCTCCTGCTATATACTCCCATCCATCCTGCTATATACTCCCATCCATCCTGCTATATGGCCCCATCTTGCTATATACCGCCATCCTGCTATATGACATGTATCCTGTATCACACAAAAAAAGTTTATACTCACCTTTCCTCGCTCCATGCAGCATTGCTCCTCCCCCTGTCTGTGGCAGCAGCAGCGCCGCTGATCTGTGTGGAGCCGTCACCGGTCACGTCCCTGCAGCACACGATGTCCTCCTGTCTGTGCCTGTCAGCTGACCTGCGTGGAGTCTGGCGGCGCACACAACAATGACGTCATTGCTGTGCTCACCGCTCTCTACACAGATCAGCTGACCGGCACAGACAGGAGGACAATGCCTGCGGCAGAGAAGTGACCAGTGAGTGTACGGTACTTATTCACTGCCCCTCGCGCTGATAATTATGCGTGGGGGGCCGTGAATACAGCCGCACATGATCACTCCAGGCTGTAGTTGCCAGGGGTGATCACAGCCGGCTGTTTAGTATGCGCGTACCCCCCGTCCATCATCCTGCCCACCTGTCAGCGCAAGGTTCAGCGCTGAGAGATGGGCGAAAGAATGGGCGTGCATATGTAATGAGCGGGCCCACGTGGTCACGGCAGGCTGCTACAGCGTGCTCGTGCCCCCGAAGACCCGCTTCACCCTCATTCCCCGCAGCCCTATATTCAGACCATAAGACGCACCCCCCACTTTCCCCCAACATTTGGGGGGAAAAAAGTGTGTCTTATAGTCAATACGGTACTAAATAACATTTCTCACATGTCTACATTACATCACCAAATTTTTGAAACTTTTTTTGTAAAGAAGTTAGAAAGGGTTTTAAGTTGATCAGCAATTTTTCATTTTTCCAACAAAATTTGCAAAGTCATTTATTTTAGGGACCACATCACATTTGAAGTGACTTTGTGAAGCTTAGGTGACAAAAAATACTCAAAAAGGGACAGCATTCAAAACTGCACCCCTCACACTGCTCAAAATCAAATGCAGGAAGTTTATTAACCCTTTAGATGCTTCACAGGAACTAAAGCAATGTGAAAGGTAAAAATGAAGATGCTATTTTCCCACAAAAATGTTACTTTAGCCCCAAATTTTGCATTTTCACAAGGGTAACGAGACAATGCACTGTAGAATTTGTTGTGTAATTTCTGATTAGTACACCTCTCTCCCATACATGGTGGAAATCTACTGTTTGGATGCACAACAGGGCTCGGAAGGGAAGGAGAGCCATTTGACTTTTCGAATGCAGAATTAGCTGCAACCATTAGCAGATGCCATGTTGCGTTTGACAAACCCCTGCTGTGCCTAAACAGAGCTCCTGCATCAGCAAGCTCATTTTGGAAACTAGACACCCTCAAGGAATTTATCTAGATGTGTGGTGATCACCTTGAACCCCGAGGTGCTTCCTAGAATTTTATAACATTGAGCCACAAAAATGAAAAAACAAAATACATTTTTAACCATAAAAATGTTGGTTTAATCCCAAATTTTTTATTTTCACTAAAAAAATTGTTTAAAAGAACTGAGAGTCCTCCGTGGTTGATACCTTTTAATGGCTAACTGAAAAGATGGTAATAATTGCAAGCTTTCGAGACTACTCAGGTCTCTTCATCAGGCATGGTATAACACAAAATCTGAAGAGTCACATATTTATACACAACAGGACTTAGAATAAAGCATTAAAAAAATAAAAAAAAAAGTTATATAAAAAAGAACTCTCTCTATGGCAGGGGCAAACTGTTGTGGCCATAAATTTTGCTTCAGTTCTTGAAGCCCCTAATGTGTGTCTCCGGTTCAGGTTCACTCACGGAGCCTCTCTCAGCATACCTTGATTGGTTATTACATCCCCTTTTGGATTTAATCCCCTCCTTTGTGAGGGACACAGGGGATTTAGTGACACAATTAAATCACTTTGAATGGCAAGACAACTTTTGCTGGGCGTCACTAGACGTGGAAAGCTTATTCACAAGAATACCACAGCAATTGGGTGTCGATGTTATTATTGAGATGCTGAGAGGACTCGATGAAGATGATTCATTGATCAATTTTGTTAAAGAGGCTTTGTTTTTTGTATTAAAAAATAATACCTTTAAATTTGGCCACACTTGGTATCAGCAAAATAGCGGGGTGGCGATGGGGACTCTGGTGGCTTGCACCTTTGCAAACCTTTTTCTTACTCATATGGAAGACAATCTCATATATAGCCCTAAGAATCCCTTCATAAAGCACATAAAGAAATTTGTGCGATTTGTGGATGATGTACTGATAGTTTGGGATGGGGACAGATCTCAGTTTGAATCGTTTGTGGCATATCTGAATGAGAATAACAATTATAATATGTTATTCACACACCATTTTGGTGATAAAACTATAGAGTTCTTGGATGTTAAATTGACAGCCCAGGAGGGGAGGATCGTACGGGAACTCTATAGAAAACCCACCACTGTTAATGCTTTGTTGCATTATGATAGCGCCCATCCGGTTCATGTACTGAGATCTGTCCCCTTCGGCCAATTTTTAAGGTTAAATAGGGTCACGAATAATCCTGATACTATTGTTGCCCAGAGAAATGACCTCAGGCAAAGGTTCTTGGAAAGGGGTTATCCCCCTAATCTCATCAACTCAATGCAAAAACAAGCGGAAAGTAAGATTCAATCCGAGAAAAATATTTCCAGCGAAAATCTAGATATCACACCTGCTAAAAAATTGGATCGTTTCATTTTTAACTTTAACCCCTTCAGCCCCCGGGCACTTTCCGTTTTTGCGTTTTTGTTTTTTGCTCCCCTTCTTCCGAGAGGCGTAACTTTTTTATTTTTCCATCAATCTTGCCATATGAGGGCTTGTTTTTTGCGGGACGAGTTGTACTTTTAAATGAAACCATAAGTTTTACCATATAGTGTACTGGAAAACGGCAAAAAAATTCCAAGTGCGGAAAAATTGCAAAAAAACTGGGATTGTACAATAGTTTTTGGGATATTTTATTCACCGTGTTCACTATATGGTAAAACTGATGTGTGGGTATGATGCCTCAGGTCGGTGCGAGTTTGTAGACACCAAAGATGTATAGGTTTACTTGTATCTAAGGGGTTAAAAAAAATTCACAAGCTTGTCCAAAAAACGTGGCGCACATTTTGCGCCATTTTCCAAAACCCGTAGCGTTCTCATTTTTCAGGATCTGAGGCTCAGTGATGGCTTATCTTTTGCGTCTCGACCTGACGTTCTTAACGGTACCATTTTTGCGCAGATGCTACGTTTTGATCGCCTGTTATTGCATTTTGCGCAAAATTTGCGGCGACCAAAAAACGTAATTTTGGCGTTTGGAATTTTTTTGCCGCTACGCCGTTTACTGATCAGATTCATTGATTTTATATTTTGATAGATCAGGCATTTCTGAACGCGGCGATACCAAATATGTGTGTATTGTTTATTTTTTTAACCCTTTAATTTTCAATGGGGTGAAAGGGGGGTGATTTAAACTTTTAGGTTTTTTTATTTTTTTTAATTTTTTAAAACTTTTTTTTTTACTTTTTTTTTTATTTTACTAGTCCCCCTAGGGGGCTATTGCGATCAGCAATCCGATCGCTCTGCAGTATCTGCAGATCTCAGCTACAGAGCTGAGAACTGCAGATTTGCTGCTTCACTTTCAATGCCGGCTGTATTCCGGCATTGAGAGGAAGTGAGTCATGATAGCTACAGGCGTCATCACATGACCCTGTGCTACCATGGCAACCGCCGAAAGTCACGTGATCATGTCACGTGACTTCCGGTGGGGGCGGGGTAAGTCACTGTCATGGCGGTGCCCATGTACATATCGCTGCCAAGACTTTGGCAGCGAAATGTAAGGGGTTAATGGCCGCGGGTGGAAGCGATTCCACCCGCGGCTAGCAGGCACACATATCAGCTGTTGATAACAGCTGATATGTGCGCCGATCGCCGCCGCCCGCCGGTGGCAGGGGGCGGGGCTTACCGGCACACGATCCATGACGTATCTAGTACGTCATGGGTCGTTAAGGGGTTAAGTATGGCCCTATGGATCGGATGATCAAAACAATTATAAATAAAAACTTAAAAACTGGCACATAATTGAAGGTGTATCTGAGCTTAGAGAAGTGGCCCTTAATAAACCCCTGGTAACGCATAGAAGGTGTAAAAATATTGGTGATATTATAGTCAAGAACCGGTATATACCTCCTAAAACCTGGTTGCACCAGGCAGGTCCTATAGGGAACCATAGATGTGGAAACTGTTCCTTTTGCAGTTTTCACATGGCAGGTAATTCTTTTATAATTGGTGGCCATTTACATTATGTGAGGCATTTGATAACCTGTAGGACCAAAATGGTCGTTTATGTGATTTTTTGCCCGTGCCAATATTTTTACATTGGAAAGACTATACGACAGCTCTTTGTAAGATTCAGAGAACATAGGAATTCCATCCATAGTGGAATAGGGGCAACCAGGTTAATAAATCACATAAAAGAATATCATAATTCTGATTGTAACGTTTTGTCCTTTGCAGGGATTGAGGTGATTGAGCCTAGTGCCAGAGGAGGTGATATGCACAAAATGTTACTGAGAAAGGAAGCTGAATTTATTATGAGATTTAATGCAACAGGCCCCTTAGGGTTAAATGATAAAAATTATTTAAGTGTGTTCCTGGGTTGATTTATGAAGCATTTGGCTCTATTTGTGTATATTTATATATCTCTGCTGAAAATTGTTGCTAAATTTCAAGTTTTGTACATATTATTTGATTTTAATATATGTTTTAATCATTTGACATCAGCCACATTTTGGATGTGGATAAAACGGACATGATGTCATACCTAATCAGACCAGCTGAAGCACCAGACAGGTGCGAAACGGCCGTCGTCTGCAACGGCGTGTACTCCCTCTCCCCACCAGCCCTCTCCGCACATGTAACCTCCACTATTGAATAAACGGTACCATTCACAGCAAATACTACCGGTGAGTGCTATACTTTTTTCTCTATGCATCGCTTGATTTCTGATCTGTGGATATAAGCACCCCGTTTTTTGCTTTGGGCACCTGGATATATGACTTTTTCCTATATTGGATGCATTTGACTGCTGGCCGTGGAGTAGTGCCCTGGAACTCCTTTCTCACCTTGAAGCCCCTAATGTGAGTCTATAGGAAATATACACATATAATCACACACACACCTAGAGTTATATAATAAATCTAGCTGTACTACCCGGCTTCGCCCGGGTTAATAACGGCTGTTAACAAAATAGAATGTATTAACAAAAATGTATTCTGCACACAAAAACCACAAAACAAATAGTTAGAAATGTAATTATTAAAAGGCAAAAACTAAGCTAATAGAAGCATTGCGCAACATATATTTCAACACCACAGATATTCCACACAGATTTAACTAAATTGGCCAAGTAATGTGCTCCGTCTGTCTCTTGTCCAGGTCTGTCTCTTTCCCAGGTCTGCCTCTGTCCCCGTCTGCCTATTTCCTTGTCTGTCTCTATTTCTCTGTCTCTTTCCCAGTCTGTCTATATCAACGTCTGTGTCTTTCCCCATCTATCTTTGTCTCTCTGTCTCTGTCTCTCTCTATCCATCTCCCCACCGACATCTTATTACCTCACATATAAGCTTCTTATACTATGAATGTCTTTATTCCTATAGCAACCAATCACAGCTCCTACTAATAACCTGTAGTTCCAGGCTCCATTTACTTTAATGGAACCATGTTTTTTGGAGAGTAACTGTAAAGCGCGGGGTTACATTTTCCTGTCAAAACTAAGTCTACAACGTTCCCTAGGTCACATGATGTGTATGTGCAAAATTTCGTGATTGTAAATGTGACGGTGTGGATACACTTTTCATTTCACTTTTTCCCTATTATGTAGATAGGGGCAAAATTGATAGGTAAATTGGAACGCGTGGGGTTAAAATTTCGCTTCACAACATAGCCTATGATGCTCTCGGGGTCCAGATGTGTGAGTGTGCAAAATTTTGTAGCTGTAGCTGCGACGGCGCTTCTCGGGATAGTAACTGTCTCTCTGTTTCTCTCCCATTCTCTGTCTGTCTCCCCCTCTGTATATATCTCTCTGTATCTCTCTCTTTCCATGTCTGTCTCTTTCCCTCTCTTTCCCTCTGTCTCTTTGTCTGTCTCTTTCCCTCTCTTTCCCTCTGTCTCTTTGTCTGTCTCTTTCCCTCTCTTTCCCTCTGTCTCTTTGTCTGTCTCTTTCCCTCTCTTTCCCTCTGTCTCTTTGTCTGTCTCTTTCCCTCTCTTTCCCTCTGTCTCTTTGTCTGTCTCTTTCCCTCTCTTTCCCTCTGTCTCTTTGTCTGTCTCTTTCCCTCTCTTTCCCTGTCTGTCTCTTTCCCTGTCTGTCTCTTTCCCTGTCTGTCTCTTTCCCTGTCTGTCTCTTTCCCTGTCTGTCTCTTTCCCTGTCTGTCTCTTTCCCTGTCTGTCTCTTTCCCTGTCTGTCTCTTTCCCTGTCTGTCTCTTTGTGTCTGTCTCTTTGTGTCTGTCTCTTTGTGTCTGTCTCTTTGTGTCTGTCTCTTTCCCTGTCTGTGTCTGCCTCTTTCCCTGGCTGCATTGTGACACGCCAACATTCCATTTAAGGGCGTGGCTGCGCATTCTTCTGAAGTTCTGGCTGCACTGTGGCTCCCAGCTCCATTCGTTTTAATGGAGGCAAGTTTTTTGGTGAATAACTGTAACGGGGTTAAAATTTCCCCTCAAAACATAGCCTATGATGCTTTCGGGGTCTAGACGTGTGAGTGTGCAACATTTTGTGGCTGTAGCTGCGACGGTGCAGATGCCAATCCCGGACATACATACAAACACACACACCTTTATATATTAGATTATACATACCTCCCAACCATCCCGGATTTGTGCGGGTGTCCCGATCGTGAGCCCTGTGTCCCATGGCTCCGCCCACCTGCTCTCTCCCCGTCTGACTTTGTCCCCCTCCTATCCACATGAGCAGAGCCGAGCGCTACTTCACTGCTCTGGCTCTGTGTGCTGCCGCTGTTATGGGTGGGCGGCAGCAGCACTTTCCTGGCTGCCGGCGCTTTAAATCTGGCACCTGCAGCCCAGTGCACGAAAGTGCATCTGTGGGCGGAGCTACCGTGTGACATGCTGAGCTCTGTCCACAGATGGAGACTGGAGGGAAAGGAGCTGCAGCACCAAGAAACGCTGTATGTGACCCCCCCACCTACCCAGAGCTGTATGCCCCAGCCCCCTCCCACCAGATCTGTATGCCCCAGCCCCCCCTCACCAGATCTGTATGGCCCCCTCACCAGATTTGTATGCCCCCCCAGCCCCCACACCAGATTTGTATGCCCCCAGCCCCCCCCACCAGATCTATATGCCCCCTTGCATCCCCCAGCTCTGTATGCCTCCAGCCACCTCCCACCAGATCTGTATGCCCCAGCCCTCTCCTCACCAGAGCTATATGCCACCAGCCACCCCCTCCCCATCACCAGATCTATATGCACCCCAGCACCCCTCAGCTCTGTATGCCTCCAGCCCCCCTCACCAGATCTGTATGCCCCAGCCCTCTCCTCACCAGAGCTATATGCCTCCAGCCACCCCCCCTCACCAGATCTGTATGCCCCCCAGCCCCCTCACCAGATCTGTATGTCCCCAGCCCCCTCCCACCAGATCTGTATGCCCCCAGCCCCCTCCCACCAGATCTGTATGCCCCCAGCCCCCCCATCGGAGCTGTATGTGCCCCCGGAGCTGTATAAGCCCCAACACTCAAAAAAAAAAAAATCATACAGATTGGCACCTGAAGGACCTACCTGTGGTACAGTTAGGTCCAGAAATATTTGGACAGTGACACAATTTTCGCGAGTTGGGCTCTGCATGCCACCACATTGGATTTGAAATGAAACCTCTACAACAGAATTCAAGTGCAGATTGTAACGTTTAATTTGAAGGTTTGAACAAAAATATCTGATAGAAATTGTAGGAATTGTACACATTTCTTTACAAACACTCCACATTTTAGGAGGTCAAAAGTAATTGGACAAATAAACCAAACCCAAACAAAATATTTTTATTTTCAATATTTTGTTGCAAATCCTTTGGAGGCAATCACTGCCTTAAGTCTGGAACCCATGGACATCACCAAACGCTGGGTTTCCTCCTTCTTAATGCTTTGCCAGGCCTTTACAGCCGCAGCCTTCAGGTCTTGCTTGTTTGTGGGTCTTTCCGTCTTAAGTCTGGATTTGAGCAAGTGAAATGCATGCTCAATTGGGTTAAGATCTGGTGATTGATTTGGCCATTGCAGAATGTTCCACTTTTTTGCACTCATGAACTCCTGGGTAGCTTTGGCTGTATGCTTGGGGTCATTGTCCATCTGTACTATGAAGCGCCGTCCGATCAACTTTGCGGCATTTGGCTGAATCTGGGCTGAAAGTATATCCCTGTACACTTCAGAATTCATCCGGCTACTCTTGTCTGCTGTTATGTCATCAATAAACACAAGTGACCCAGTGCCATTGAAAGCCATGCATGCCCATGCCATCACGTTGCCTCCACCATGTTTTACAGAGGATGGGGTGTGCCTTGGATCATGTGCCGTTCCCTTTCTTCTCCAAACTTTTTTCTTCCCATCATTCTGGTACAGGTTGATCTTTGTCTCATCTGTCCATAGAATACTTTTCCAGAACTGAGCTGGCTTCATGAGGTGTTTTTCAGCAAATTTAACTCTGGCTTGTCTATTTTTGGAATTGATGAATGGTTTGCATCTAGATTTGAACCCTTTGTATTTACTTTCATGGAGTCTTCTCTTTACTGTTGACTTAGAGACAGATACACCTACTTCACTGAGAGTGTTCTGGACTTCAGTTGATGTTGTGAACGGGTTCTTCTTCACCAAAGAAAGTATGCGGCGATCATCCACCACTGTTGTCATCCGTGGACGCCCAGGCCTTTTTGAGTTCCCAAGCTCACCAGTCAATTCCTTTTTTTCTCAGAATGTACCCGACTGTTGATTTTGCTACTCCAAGCATATCTGCTATCTCTCTGATGGATTTTTTATTTTTTTTTCAGCCTCAGGATGTTCTGCTTCACCTCAATTGAGAGTTCCTTAGACCGCATGTTGTCTGGTCACAGCAACAGCTTCCAAATGCAAAACCACACACCTGTAATCAACCCCAGACCTTTTAACTACTTCATTGATTACAGGTTAACGAGGGAGACGCCTTCAGAGTTAATTGCAGCCCTTAGAGTCCCTTGTCCAATTACTTTTCGTCCCTTGAAAAAGAGGAGGCTATGCATTACAGAGCTATGATTCCTAAACCCTTTCTCTGATTTGGATGTGAAAACTCTCATATTGCAGCTGGGAGTGTGCACTTTCAGCCCATATTATATATATAATTGTATTTCTGAACATGTTTTTGTAAACAGCTAAAATAACAAAACTTGTGTCACTGTCCAAATATTTCTGGCCCTGACTGTATGTATAGCACCCAAGGAGGTGAGTCTGTCAGCCTCACATGTGGACCCGGTCCTGACACGTGTTTTGCAGGTGCTTCTGCGGGAGACAGTTTGTTTTTTTTTGAGATTATGCTATGTACTCGCTGGTGGTGTTACATACTATTGTGTTCAGGCCCTGATTTGGACCTTATCCTGTTGGTTACTTTTCATGTATAAGCACTCCATTACTCTATTATCTTAGGGGATATACCTATGTTTCTCTGGTTATTTATATGGCCATCTGGGATATAATCTATCTATCCTGTTCCCTGCACAGAAATTAAGGGGTAGCCGGTCTCTCTCCCTGTGACCTTCTTTTCTCGGTCTCATTTAATTGGATTTTAACTACGTATGTCAAATCACTAACTGCAATCACATGTGATTTCCAGTATTTTGTATTTTTGTAATAATAAAAACTGTATACTTTTTTTCACAATTGTGGTGCAGTAATTCTTACTCCAAAAAAACCTCATGAAAAATCCCCCCCCTCGTTCACAAGTTTTTGTATGTATTCTATGGGGTTCATGTACACTACCATCATTATGAGGTTCGCTGTACTTGGTCTTTGTTTTTCTAACCCTTTAATACTTAGTGGCAAAATCCTTGTTGGCAAGCACAGCAGTCAGATGTTTTTTGTAGTTGATAAAGTTTACGCACTTTTCTGGAGGAATTTTGGTCCACTCCTCTTTGCAGATCATCTCTGAAGAATTAAGATTTTTTACACTATCACTTGGCAACTTGAAGCTTCAGCTTCCTCCATAGGTTTTCTATGGGATTAAGGTCTGGAGACTGGCTAAGTGTGCGTTACCCAGGTGCCGGGCAGGACGATATTCCAGTGTTATTATGGCAGCAACCAGGTCCCCGTGATCGCCAGGTCACGTGGAGCGCAACATGAGAAAGGACTGGTTGCTTCTCAAACTCTACCTTTGATTTATGAATTGAGGAATGTTGTAGGAACCCCTGATCTACGTTGGACCTGGGAACTTTGCCTTCTAATAAAGTGGTGAATAAAGGACAGTGTTTTGTTTTTATTTTCATCATTTTATGTCTGTCCGGTTTCCATTTGTTTAACACGTAGAACTTCCTGGTATGAGTCGGACCCCTTTTTTTATTTTTATTAATAAAATGGTGAACCTGGGAAAGTGTGGGGGAAAGTTTATTTAAATAAAGTATTTTCAGTGTGTCTTTCTTTTTACTTACTGAGTTAGTAATGGAGGTGTCTACAGTCCCTGACAGAAGTTCTGTCGCTTATCCATGTTATGTAAATAAAAGCTTATAACCTGACTTTAAATTCATCCATTGGTTTCATAAATTACTCTTTTGAAAGCGAAAACCCTCCCAAATTTGGTTTAGGTTATGAAAATAAAGTTGCTGCAAAGTCGAAATATTGATCTTTTAAAGGGAACCTGTCAGCAGAAATTTTTCAATAAACCTAAAAGATTCCCCTTCTGCAGCTCCTGGGCTGCATTCTAGTAAGGTTCCTGTTATTGTGCCCCCTTTTAGACCAAAATAAATACTTTATAAAGTGTTACCTTTTTGTATGCAAATCTTGTTATTTGTACATGGGGGAGGGCTGTCTGGTGTCCGTTATTCTCCCTCCTGCCGCTTTACGCCGTCCCCCATTGCTCAATTTCATACCTCAGGATGCCGCCCAGTGCTCCCGAGGTCTCGCGCATGCGCTGTGCCATTCTCGTGGGATAGAGCACTGGTCACAGTGTGACCGCTGGTGATGTGTTGCGCAGGTGTGAGATTATGGGTGGTGCTGTGATTGCCATCAGCAAGTACCCGCCCATAATCTCGTCTCCACGTCTCTTCTTGATCGGTGCTATGCTGCTCCGCTCCTCCCATCTATTTCCTGCTCCAGGGCAAGATGGGTAAGAAGTGACGTGGGTTCATCTGGCCAGAGCCTGCGCAGAACGGTGGAGGCAGAGGGGAAAGCGCGGGCACGAGATTATGGGCGGGTACTTGCTGATGACAATCACAGCGCTACCAATAATCTCAGGCCTGCGCAACACGTCACCAGCGGTCACACTGTGCACAGTGCACAGTCCCGCGAGAGTGGCACGGTGCATGCACGAGACCTCAGGAGCACTGGGCCGCGTCCTGAGGTATGAAAGTGAGCGATGGGGGGACGGAGTAAAGCGGCAGGAGGGAGAATAACGGACACCAGACAGCCCGCCCCCGTGTACAAATAAGATTTGAATACAAAAAGTTAACACTTTATAAAAGTATTTATTTTGGTCTAAAAGGGGGCACAATAACAACAGGAACCTTACTAGAATGCAGCCTAGGAGCTGCAAAAGGGGAATCTTTTAGGTTTATTGAAAAATTTCTGCTGATAGGTTCCCTTTAATGAAAACAGAAAGGTCAGATTTTGGCAAGACAAAAGTTGTCACCCACAGAAAGTAATGGGAAATTCAAACAAATAATTAACTTCTAATACAAAGATATGTTGCATAACATTGGTGAATGATATTGTGGTGCTATTAGAGCCATATTTACTATTTTGTGTGACTTCCATGAGCTTGAAGAACTACATCCATGTGGTTCAACAATGATTCATACAACTTATTGATGAAGTCATCAGGAATAGCAAAGAATGCAGTCTTACATGCCTTTGAGAGTTCATCTAGATTCTTTGGTTTTGTCTTCCAAGCTTCCTCTTTCATCCTACCCCAAACATGCTCAATGATGTTCATGCCTGGTGACTGGGCTGACCAGTCATTGAGCACCTTGATCTTCTTTGCCAGGAGGAACTTTGTTGTAGAAATGGATGTATGAGATGGAGCACCATCCTGCTGCAGAATTTGACCCCTTTTATGATTGGGAATGTAAGAGGTAGCTAATACTTCTTGATATTTTCAGCTATTGATTTTGCCTTCCAAAACATAACTGTTTTCTGGATCCATACGGGCTCCAGTAGGCCTCCTGCAGTGTTAGCAGTGGCTATGGTGTAATTCAACTGAAGATGCACCAGAGAAATCCACCTTCTGCCACTTTTCCAGTGTCCATCTCTGTAGCAGGCTGTGGGACTTGGCAAATACCACACGGTTTTTTAATTGCCTTTTGTTTAGTGCTTGCTTTTGGCCACTGATTCGACCATGGAGGCCATTTCGAGACAGAATCCTACAAACTGTTCTAGTTGACACAGGGACTTGAGGTGACCAAGCCTGTTGGAGCTCTGCTGCAGTGAAGAGGGCTGGCTTTGGATTTTCTAACCAACAAACGTTACTCCTGAGCAGTTGTTTTGCGGGGTCTGCCGGACCTGGGTTTGTCAAAAACATCTCCAGTCTCTTCAAATCTTTTTTTTAATTCTTTGTACTTGACGCTGAGACACATTAAAAGGTGCAGGCCACCTCTGCTGTGGATCTGTCCTTCAGCCTCTTGATAATCAAGGCTTAGGTTGCAGGGTGGATTTTTGGCATGTTGTCAGAGGTCAACTTGCAGTTCAACTGAAGGTCTAGGGTGCTGGGTTTCTTTTTATACACACCCACTAATTAACCGATCATTTAGTGAGCACAGGTGAGGATGTAAACTAGGATTGGGTGCATTATATGACAAGGCGACACAGCTTTTGTCTTGCCAAAGTCTGACCTTTCTGTGTTCATTAAATTATCAATATTTCAGCTTTGCAGCAACTTTATTTTCATAACCTAAACCAAATTTGGGAGGGTTTCAGCTTTCAAAAGAATAATTTATGAAACCAATGGATGAATTTAAAGTCAGGTTATAAGCTTTATTTACCGTATATAACATGAATAAGCGACAGAACGTCTGTCAGAGACTGTAATAGAGACACTACACAGCTGACAAACTACAACAAACATTACCACCATTTCCAACATACCAGGGCATTAGGAAGAGCCAATGTTAACTCCTTTACCACCCAGTCTATTTTGACCTTACTGACCTTACCATTTTGCGCAATTCTGAACAGTGTCCCTTTATGAGGTTATAACTCTAGAACGCTTCAACGGATCTTAGCGATTCTGACATTGTTTTTTTGTGACACGTACTTCATGAAAGTGGTAAATTTAGACTGTTATTTTTTTTAGTTCATTTTTGAAAATGTCGGAAATTTGGCAAAAATTTTGAAAATTGCGCAATTTTAAAAATTTGAAATTTTAATACCATAAATCTGAAAGATATGTCACAAAAAATAGTTACTAAATAACATTTCCCACATATCTACTTTACACCAGCCCAATTTTCAAATAAATTGTTTTTTTTCATTACGAAGTTAGAAGGGGTCAAAGTTAAATAGCAATTTCTCATTTTTCCAACAACATTTACAAAAAACATTTTTTTAGGGAGATCACATTTGGAGTGACTTTGAGAGGCCTAGGTGACAGAAAATACCAAAAAGCGACCCCATTCTAAAAACTGCACCCTTCACTTTACTCAAAACCATATCCAGGAATTTATTAACACTTTAAGTGCTTCAGAGGAATCTAATCAAAGCAATGTGAAAGAAAAAAAATGAAAATTTACTTTTTTACACAAAAATGTCTCGGATGGCAAGGAGCGCCATTTGACTTTTCAAACGCAAAAATTGTCAGGAATCGTTAGCGGATGCCATGTTGTGTTTGGAGACCCCCTGAGGTGCCTAAACAATGGAGCTCCCCTACAAGTGACCCCATTTTGGAAACTAGACCCCCTCATCCCCTCATGGAATTTTTCTAGATGTTTAGTGAGCCCTTTGAACCCCTGGGGGCTTCACAGAAGTTTATAACACTGAGCCGTGAAAATATATAATTTTTTTAACCACAAATTATTTTTTTTAACTTCGTTTTATTAACAATTTCAAACATGGTACAACTGACATTTGCCATATAAAAATAGTTCAGTATATAGATAGTAATATTTGAATATAACAATGAATAGTCATATAAAGTCCATAATATCTTTAGCGCTTAACATAGAACAATGTTATTATCCATACTTCTTATCATTTGCATATATATCTAATTTTATATTGAGCATGATAACAGCTCCAACTACCGTGTTTCCCCGAAAATAAGACGTCCCCCGAAAATAAGACGTAGCAGGAGTTTTCAGGGATGCTTTAATATAAGACATCCCCTGAAAATAAGACATAGCTGCGGTCAATAATGAAGTGTCATGCAGTGGTGAAAGAGTTAAAGACACTGCAGGACACTTCATTATAGGCAGGGACATCCCCAGAAGAGAGAAGACAGAAGAAAGAAGACCCCAGATCATACTTACCAGACCCCGACCGGGAGCAGGTGAGCGCATCAAGGTCCTGCAGCGGCGGAACACACACACACGCACACACATAAGAACAGACACACACACACATCAGATCACACTCACTCACTCTCACACACACCTCACACACACACATCAGATCGCATCCACACACTCACAACATCCGACGATATCGCTTGCTTCTCGGCAGCAATACTGTCCCCTGTGCAGTGACCTTCCAGGACCTGCCGGAGGATCACATGGCCAGAAGCATGTGGTATCTCCGGATGTTGTCAGTGTGTGAGCGCGTATGTGCGATATCGTCAGTGTGTGTGTGAGTGTATGCGATCGGATGTGTGCGTGTGTATGCGATCGGATGTGTGTGTGAGTGTATGCGATCGGGTGTGTGTGTGAGTGTATGTGATCGGATGTGTGCGTGTATGCGATCGGATGTGTGTGTGTGTGTGTGTTTGTATGCAATAGGATGTGTGAGTGTCGGCAGAGGAGCACGGCGTGCAGCACAGCTGCTGGGACCGCCCACCGGTGGGCACAGGGAGAAGTGGAGTGTGTGTGTGAGTGTATGCGATCAGATGTGTGCGTGTATGCTGTCTGATGTGTGACTGTGTGTGAGTGTATGCGATCGGATCTGTGAGTGTCGGCAGGAGGCAGAGGAGCACGGCGTGCAGCACAGCTGCAGGGATCGTGGGGTGGGTGGGAAGAAGTGGGGTGGGTGTGTGTTTGTGTGTGAGATCTCATGGGTGTGTGTGTGTGTGTGTGTGTGTGTGTGTGTGATCTGATGTGTGTGTGAGATCTGATGTCAGCCAGACGCAGGGGAGCACAGCTGCAGGGAGATCACAGGGAGAAGTAAGTGTGTGTGTGTGTGTGTGTGTGTGTGTGTGTGTGTGATCTGATGTCAGCCAGACGCAGGGGAGGCGTGCAGCACACCTGATGGGAGATCACAGAAGGATCTGGGAGCCATACAGACGCCCTGGGCTGGTAAGTATGACGATCCTGGGATGGGGGGTCTGCTTTTTGTGGGGGGTAAACTTACTCCCAACCATGTCTCCTCGAGAATAAGACACCCCCTGAAAATAAGACATAGTGCTTTTTTCAGGGCAAAAAAAAATATAAGACAGTGTCTTATTTTCGGGGAAACAGGGTATCAGCATAACCATATTTTGAAAACAAGATAGAAAGAGGAATAGAAAAAGGAAGAAAGAAAGAACAACAACAACAGACACATTGCATTATCATACCACAATATACCATTGGACAGTGTTTCATATCTCAACATCTAACAGGAACCACAATTATCCACATAATCTCCCTCAAACCTCCGCAAGTGTGTCTGGAGAAGAATTCCACAAACCCCAGATTTTGTTAAATTCTCCCGGGCACCCCCTATTATAAAATATACCACCCGCTCATAGACTATGATTGCATTGACTAGTTTAACCCAGGACCGCACAGTTGGATTCGAATCTCCCATCCACCTCAGAGCTATTAAATTTCCTAGCCAGAAACATTGCCTCTCTGAGGAATAGTGTCATGTAATGATCCCAGGACTCTTCCTCCACCACCCCAAACAGGCATATCAAAGGGTCACACAAAACAGGAATCGACACAATCGATGATTGCAGAGATGTCACTCCCCGCCAGTACGAAGATATATTGGGACTGCTCCAAATCATATGTATGAAATTTGCCCCTGAGAGATGACACCTCGTGCACTCCAATGTACGAGAACGGCCCATACTGAATAATCGAGTTGGAGTAAGGTATGCCTGGTGGACAATGTAGCATTGAATCAACTTATTATTAACCGAAGGGGACACCGCAGTCGGAGATTCCAATATCTCTTCCCCTTCCTCTCCCTGTAGAGAGGGAATGAGAGATTTCCATCTATCCTGGGCTGGCAAGGGGTCCGACTCCACCCCCACCGACAACAGGTAAGTATATATAGCTGAGATTAGGCCTCGAGGTCCTTATGATTTTAGAATACCTATCATAGGAAGTGATGATATCAATTTCCTCACTACAATTTTCTGTTTGTGGGATTGAATCGCTGTGCGAATCTGCAGGTATCTAAAAAACTATGATCTTGGAACATTATATTCAATCTGGACTTGTTCAAAGGACTTGAAGGTTGTGGTTCCCGGGACAAAAATATCACCTAATGCACTGACGCTGTGAGTGGCCCAGAATTGCGCCGAGGGGTGATCTCTCAGAGTATGGAAGTGGCTATTCCCCCATAATGGGAGTTCCGCCACCACCCCTTCGAAGTGTGCCACCCTCTTGGCTTGCCGCCAGACTAATCTTGCCAACCTGAGGAGGGGTAATTGCCGTGGTGTTCTCAGTCCATCTGATTCCAGAAAACCCATTAAACAATCAGTCCCAGCCGCGTGTGACAAGTGACTCTCAGAGTTTGGAAGCTGACATCCAGGCATCCAAGTCTCTAGTGCCCTAAGCTGTCCCACGAGGTAGTAGAGGAAGAACTCTGGTAAAGCCATCCCTCCCAGTCTTTTGGATCTCTGTAAAATGGAAAACCGAAGTTTGGGTCTGGATTTCCCCCATATGAAAGAGGTAGTAAGCGAGTTCAACATTGAGAAGAAGGATTTGGGTACTGATACTGCACTATGTTGTAGTGTATAACTAAGCTTTGGAAGTAATATCATTTTGATTAAATTTATTCTTATTTAAGTTTAACGTGCTCCAGAAGTGGTGTTATACTCGTCTGCAGGTCTAGTGTATGGTCTTTCTGTATGTGTATTCCCAGGTATTTAAAGCTAGTTACCACTTGCAGAGATGACCTACCCTCCATTGAAATTCCAGACCCATGCATTAATGGCATCAAAGCCGACTTATCCCAGTTGATGCGTAGTCCCGAAAACTCCCCAAATGTATCTATAGTGTCTATAACCACCGGTAGAGTCTCTTGCACTTAATCTAAGAAGATAACCATGTCATCCGCATACAATCCTATTTGATCTGTGCGGTCGGCTATAGTGTTTCCAGTGATCTGTGGATGAGATCGGATTCTAATTGCCAAAGCTTCAATAACTAGTGCAAACAATGCTGGAGACATAGGGCCTCCCTGTCTTGTGCCCAGATTCAATGAGAAGGGTGTAGACATAGCACCATTGACTAGTATCCTGGCTGTCGGGGACCTATACAACATATGAATCCAATTACTGAATTTAGGCCCAAAGGCGAATCTCTGGAGGCAGGCAAATAAAGATGGCCATTCTACCGAGTCAAATGCCTTGGCCGCATCCAGCGAGGCCAAGGCCCACTCGTTCACCTGGACCAGTGTGCTATATTGCACTATGGACTGGACCAGTCTTATATTTATAGAGGTGTTTTTCCCAGGCATAAATCCGGTTTGATCTGGGTGAACTATACTCAATATGACTGAATTAAGCCTGGACGCCAGTATTTTGGTAAAGATCTTGTAATCCACGTTAACTAGGGATATAGGACGGTATGAACCGCAGTCTAGTGGGTCTTTACCCTCCTTCCTCAGCACGACTATATGTGCTTCGTACAAGGAGGAAGGTAGAGAGTCGCCGGCTGAAAAATGTGAGAAAACGCTAAGGCTAGGTTCGCACACTGCGTCTTTTTGACGCTTCGTTTTTGTGCGTTTTTGGCCGCTAAAAACGCACAAAAACGCACCTGCGTCGAAAAACCGCATCAAAAAACGCATGCGTTTTTGCCGCGATTTGGTGCGTTTTTGGCTGCGTTTTGCTGCATTTTTGATCTCTGCGTTTTGCTGCGTTTTTCAAATGCATTGCATGGGCGGAAAACGCAGAAAAACGCAGGAAAGAACTGACATGTCCATTTTTTTTTTTTAACTCAAAAACGCAGGTAAAAAAAACAGATGTGTGCGGACAGCAAAAATGAAAACTCATAGACTTTGCTGGGGAAGCAAAGTCCTGCAGTTTTGAGGCCAAAAACGCACCCGAAAAACGCGCAAAAACGCCGCGAAAAACGCACTGTGCGCACATAGCCTAAAAGAATCTGGGCCAATACGTCACAATATTTACTATAGAATTCTATGGGAAGGCCATCTGGACCCGGAGATTTCCCCCTAGCCATATCAAAGATGGCAGTAATCACTTCATCCAGTGTGATGTCCACCTCCAGAGACTCCCGTTGTGATCCACTCAAAGTGGGAAACTCCAAATCCGACAAATATATCACGCAACTTTGAACTCCATGAGGATTTCTAGAAGTGTATAGGGTTTTATAGCATTCACAAAAGCACTCTAAAATATCTTCAGGGGATGTAGCTATTGAGCCATCCATCCTCCGTATACCCAATATTGTATTTGAAGTGTTGTGTTGCCTAATCATATATGCCAATAATTTACTGGATTGATTTCCAATCTCAAAATAGGATTGTCGGGTAAAGAACAATTTGCGTTTGGACTTGGTCTCAGAGTGCTGCATATATAACCTATATGACTGCATCCAGGCCGCCCTATTTCCATCGGTTGGGGCCAATATATATATTGCCTCTGAGTCCCTTAAGCCCGCTTTACACGCTACAAGATATCTTACGATGTGTCGGTGGGGTCACGTCGTAAGTGACGCACATCCGGCATCGTAAGGTATGTTGTAGCGTGTGACAGCGACGTGCAATTGCGATTGAACGAAAAACCGTTTATCGCATGCACGTCGTTCATTCCTGACGAATTGAACGTCAGATTGTTCATCGTACCCAGGTAGCGCACATTGCAGTGTGTGACACCCCGGGAACGATGAACAGATCTTACCAGCGTCCTGCGGCTCCCGGCCTACAATGCGGAAGGAAGGAGGTGGGCGGGATGTTTACGTCCCGCTCAGCTCCGCCCCTCCGCTTCTATTGGCCGGCTGCCACGTGACGTCGATGTGACACCAAACGTCCCTCCCACTCCAGGAAGTGGACGTTCGCCGCCCACATCGAGGTCGTATGGAAGGTAAGTATGTGTGACAAGGGTTAATCGTATGTGCGGCACGTTCAACAAATTTAACGTGCTGCACATACGATGGGGGCGTTGCAAATCGCATACGATATCGTATGCGAAATTGCAACGTGTAAAGCAGGCTTAAGTCTCTCCTCTACTATATCATCCTCGGTTTTAGTCACTCATGTAAGATATGTTATGGTTGAAGACAAACACCCGCTAAGGTAGGCTTTAAGAGTGTCCCACACCAAGTTAATATTGCAGGGTTTAGGGTGGGCTTCCAGGAAATCCTCTATTTGGGTCAGAGTTCTATCACTTTGATCTATTAGTTTAAGCCAAAAGGGGTTTAACCTCCAAAAGGGTTTACCAACACCTTGGTTAGTCTTCATAGTAAGAATCACTGGGCTGTGATCTGATATGCCCCTGACCCCGTGTACCACGTCATCCACCCAGGTTGCGATATTGCTCGACACAAAAATATAATCCAGTCGGGACAGCGTGCGTCTAGTAGAAGAATGACATGTATATTCTCGGGTATTAGGATGCCAGAGTCGCCAAAGGTCAATCCACCCACCTCCCTCCGTGCATTGCTGCAAATCAGTCAAGTGTGTGGCCGAATGTTGTCCCCCTCCATCCATTCGAAACCTGTCCTGCTCCTCATTCATCACAAGATTAAAATCCCCCATACATAACACATACGCATCTGGATAATTGAGGGCAAAGCTCAGTGCTTGTTTAAGAATGGAGATGTGAGCTGGCGGGGGGGTTGTAAATACATAACAGCACATAATCTCTAGAGTTAATAGACGCATATATAAACACAAATCGCCCTTCCAGGTCACGCCTCACCACCTTCACTTCCCAACGGATATGTCTATGGACCAATAGAGAGACACCCCTGGAGTAGCTGGTGTGGAACGCATGTGCCGACCACTGTACCCACGGTTTGTTTACTAGTCTTGCTGTGTCCAGTGTGAGGTGAGTCTCTACCAACCAGTACCACCAGTTGGGCCTTGACTTGCTTAATTTGGGAGAATACCTTAATACATTTTTTGGGCGATTTAAGGCCTCTGACATTCCAGGTCATAAATATCAGCTCTGACCCCATATCACATAGATCTTTTTATAGAACCAGGATCCCAGGTATAAGACGCTTTTTGCCCTGCAATTAAGTGTGGTTAACCCTCCAACAGTAATAAGTCTGTCCCTGCAAAGAAATAAAGTTAATGCAATTGCAGCTGTAAACATAAAGAACCAACATCGAACTTCAGGACCTTTCCGATAAGTCCTGTAAAACATTTCACACATCAATGGGGATACCACCACTGAATACAGTGTCCTGGTATAGGTGGTATAAGGGTGCACAAGATAGGGCTCCCATTTCACAAGAACCAATTCCTGGCCAATTCCTCCATCACTCAAGGCACGGGGAAGTCCCATCTGTCTCCAAAGGGGGCTTCAAGCAACCATGGAAGAAGAGGGTCGCCAGGGGGCACAGAAAATGTCACCTAGGAAAGTAATCTCATTGCTTCTGCCCCTTAGGTTTCGGGTGTACCTGTAGCCAGTCCTCAGCCTCAACAGGTGTTGTAAAAAACAGAGACGACCCTTCATGCACTATGCGGAGCTGGGCAGGGTACAGCATAGAGTAGATGATGTTCCGCTCCCTTAATTTCTTCTTCACCTCCATGAAGTGGGCCCTCTGTTTTTGGAGGTCTACCGAAAAGTCCGGAAAGATCGAGAGCGCAGCATTATTGAACTTGAGTGGGCTCTTCTGTCGGGCCAGACGGAGTGCTGTGTCTCTATCTCTGTAGTTGAGCATCCTTGCTAAAAAGGGACGTGGTGGCGCGCCTGGAATAGGAGGCCTCATTTGGAACTCTGTGCGCCCTCTCCACCGCAAATGTCGAGGAGAACGCATCTTCGAGATTAGATTTCAGCCACTTCTCCAGGAATTGTTCCGGATGATTACCTTCCGAGCGCTCTGGCAGTCCTAGGATTCATATATTGTTTCGACGCATGCGGTTCTCCAGATCGTCTGCTTTCTGGCGCCATGCATTTGCCGATCGGGCCATTGTGGTCATTTTTGTTTTGAGTGTTACAGTTTGATCCTCCAGTTCAGACACTCACGTCTCGACTTCCGCTGTTCGGGCCCTCAGGGATTGCATGTCCTGACGCAGGAGGCCCACCTCTGAATGTACCGCCTCAATCTTCCCTGTGAGGGAGCTGTTGCTTGTAGAAATTGCTGTTCATACACCTGCCTCAGGGTTAAATCATCTTGATCCTCTGACCTGTCATCCAATAGTGCCTGACCTTTTGGGGTTGCATTTCTCTTGGCTTTAGGGGCATCTGCCTGACCACCCCTTGCGAACTCCTTAAGTTTGTCAATGTCTCCACTTTGTTTAGGGGGACTCATATTGATACACTGGGGATTTGCTGATTAAGCACCCCTCTCTTATCGTGCCCCCGTGTGTCTGAATCTGTGCCTTTATAATGTATATTTAGTAATATGTCTGTCTCCACTTCTTCACAAAGTCCAGAGAGCCAGAAAACAGCCACTTATATGGTGGATAATAAGAATGAAGGGAGTCCCAGGGCAGCACAGCAGAGCACTCAGGGTGTATTTATCAGGATGATGCAGGCCTGCGCAGCGTGGGGACTTCAATATGTGCCACTTATTTGTTTTCATGTGTCAGGGAGAATCTGCAGGGCCTGTGTTTCAAGGCACACACTCCATACCCTCCAGCACTCTATGGCTTAAAGTCTCCTACACAGCCGCCGGCCCCTTAATGGGCTGCTGCTCACTGACTGCCAGTTACTCAGCTAAGGGATTAACTCCCTGTGCTCACCGCTCCGGGTCTTCACCTCTGGCCATAAATCTGTCACTCCTCACTGCTCTCCGGAGTCATGCTCTGCTGCTCACTGTGAAAATGCAGGCTGTAGGGAAGATGGCTGCTGCTCCACACTCTCCAGCCTCAGGAGATCCAGCAACGACGTGCAAGAGTCAGGGAATAGCTCCAGTGGGAATCGCCAGCCTCCAAATGGTGTCTCCTGTCACAGCAGCAGGTCAGTGAGTAAATGGGTCAGGTAACCGGGTGTACATGGCCAGGATAAGATCAAGATTATAGGAGCTCTCTTCCCATGCGTCCTCTCTGGTCAGCTACATCGCCCCGTCCCTTAACCACAAAATTGTTGCGTTAACCAGGTAGCTTTTTTTCCACAAGGGTATCAGGAAAAATTAGAACATAAAATTTATTGTGCAATTTCTCGTGAGTACACAGATAACTCATATGTGGTGGAAATCAAATGTTTGGGCTCACAGCAGGGCTCGGAAGGCAAGGAGCGCCATTTAACTTTTGGAGCTAATTTTCCATTCAAACAGTCAAATGGCGCTCCTTCCCTTCTGAGCTCTGCTGTGCACTCAAACAGTGGTTTATGACCACATATGAGGTATCTGTGTACTCAGGAGAAATTGCCCAACAAATTTTAGGATCCATTTTATCCTGTTGCCCATGTGAAAATGAAAAAATTGAGGCTAAAAGAAAATTTGTGGGAAACAAAAAAAAAAAAAAAAGTACTTTTTCATTATTACGGATCAATTTGTGAAGCACCTGGAGGTTCAAAGTGCTCACTATGCATCTATATAAGTTCCTTGGAAAGTCTAGTTTCAGAAATGGGGTCACTTGTGGGGGAGCACCAAAGTTTAGGCACACAGGGGCTCCCTATATGCGACATGGTGTCTGCTAACAATTTGAATGGAAAATTAGCTCCAACTACGGACACCATGTGGAGTATGGAGAGTATGTAGTGTATGTCAGGTTGGTGTGTGTGTGTGTGTATATAGTGTAGTATATGTCAGGTTGGTGTGTGTGGTGTTTACCACACACACACACACCCCAACCTGACGTACACTACACCCCACACCAGACATACACTACGTCAGGTTGGTGTGTGTGGTGTAGTGTACGTCAGGTTGGTATGTGTGGTGTAGTATACACCACACACCAACCTAACATACACTAAGTCAGGTTGGTGTGCAGTGTGGTATAGTGTAGTGTACATCAGGTTGGTGTGTGTGACACACACCAACCTGAAGCATACAGGTTAGTTTGCTCCATCATAAGACCGAAAATTGACTCAATGTTTTGTCCTGCGACGTCTTCGTGACGTCGAGTCTGTGTCACTGGAGGAGGAAGAGTGGGAGGAATAGAGAAAAGTGGGGTCCTCAGCTGTGGAGGCATATGCCACCTCAGCTGAGTACACCCTTTGTGACTGGGACAAGCGGGACATTTTGTGTGCTCTGTGCATGTGTAAAAATATCCCCTAAACTTTATTATAGTGTGCGTGTGTATGTGCGAGTGTTTGGCGAAACTTTCTACTGCAGGAGGGGGCTGTCAGGCACAGGGAGGGCAGGCGGGGGGCTGTCAGGCGCGTGGATGGCAGGCGGGGGGCTGAGGAGATGCAGGAGCCAGCAGCAGGGGGGTGATCACAGGGCCGGGGGTGGTCGATCACTGTGGGAGGGGGGTGATGACAAGGCCCGAGGGGGAGGTCTATCACTGTGGGAGGAGGGTGATCACAGAGCTGGGGGTCAGATTACTGGGGCAGGGGGGGGGGTGATCACTGGGGTAAGGGGGTGATCACAGAGCTGGGTGAGGTTGATCACTGTGGGAGGGGGGTGATCACAAGGCCGGGGGTCTATCACTGTGGGAGGGGTGTGATCACAAGGCCGGGGGGTCTATCACTGTGGGAGGGGGGTGATCACAAGGCCGGGGGGTCTATCACTGTGGGAGGGGGGTGATCACAGGGCTCCACTCCAACACAAATCCAGAGGATGTTGTACTTTCTGATGTTCTTTCTAAAATTTTGTTGCCTCGTTCGTATCTTCAGTTAATCACGCTTGAAACTGCTGAGGATATTCATTTAATTCACGTAAGGATATGGCACCATTTCTGCAGCACGACACAAACTTTGCACTGTGTAATTTTTCTTTCCAAAAGTGAGATGCACAGCAATCACTACACGTAACGTCTCGCTTTCCCATGTGGTGCTCACGGTGTATTCTCTGGATTTCTTGCTGCATACCTCGAAGGTGGTGGCAGTTTACATCAACTGGCATTGTTGTTTTCAACTTCCGCAGGTGTCAAACCCATTCTTCGTTGACTCTGGATATATGCATCAGCTTCCCTTCTGTCGCTCAGTTGATATAAACCATGTGATATCTCTCTGTCCTTATCAATCTGTTCAGGTGTTCGTTGTTGATAAGCAATCCTACAATTTTATCAATATTGTTGTCGAGCAGCTACTGCATCGTTGTCCGGATTTTCCTGCGGCCTGTGAGATGGACCTGGCGACTTTTCTTGGCTCATTTTATTTGGGAGAATGTGGATGCAATTAAATGTACGTTTACCTTAGTTGAAGTGGGTGAATTACATAGAAAGGAAGTGCCGCGTGAGATAATGTGGGGAGCGGAGCTTCGTGTGGTAATGTGTGTGGGGCGGAGCCTCGTGTGGTAATATGCAGGGGCGGAGCCTCGTGTGGTAATGTACAGGGGCAGAGCCTCGTGAGGGGCAGTGCCACGTGTGGGCGAGGGCCGTGTGTGGGCAGAGTGGTAATGTGCGGGGGCGGAGCTTCGTGTGCTAATGTGCGGGGGCGGAACCTCGTGTGCTAATGAGCGGGGGCGGAACCTCGTGTGCTAATGTGCGGAGCCTCGTGTGCTAATGCCCGGGGGGCGGAGCCTCGTGTGCTAATGCCTGGGGGCGGAGCCTAGTGTGCTAATGTACGGGGGGCGGAGCCTCATGTGCTAATGTCCGGGGGCGGAGCCTCATGTGCTAATGTGCGGGGGGCAGAGCCTCATGCAAGGAAAGTAATCAAAGAATATTCATGGTGATATGCCGCAGACATTGGGCAATGATGCCCTTCATATTCCACAGTTCAGAACTGAGTTACCTAATTTAAAACAGGCCACTTGAGCACCAATGATGAGGAACGACAGAGTGGTTGTTGTTCAGGAGATCGTCGATGTTGAGTACAACTTCATACTGGAGAATCGACGAATTTCAGCTAAGGCAATAGCAGACATCATGGGGATTTCCCGTGAACTTGTTTGTGTCTTTTATCCATGAACATTTGGACAAGAGGAAGCCATCTACAAAGTAGGTCCCCAAATTTTTTACAACAGATTAGAGAAGCATGCAAATGAAAACTTCCCGTTCCATTTTTCAGCGTTTCCAGACTGATAAGGACTTCCTGGATTGACTGGTCACAATGGATGAGAGCTTGATTTCTTTGTATGACCCTGAAAACAAGGAGCAGTCAAAAGAGTGGAGGCACAGTGGTTATCCTCGTCCAAAGAAGCTCAGGGTGCAAAAATCAGCCACTAAAGGTGATTGCATCTGTGTTCTGTGATAAGGAGGGCGTGCTGCTAGTGGACTACCTTTAAAAGGGTTCCATCATCAATGCAAGAAATTACTTTGAACTCTTAGACCAATTGAAGGCAGCTCTGAAGACAAAAGGCGCGGCAAGCTGTCCAAAGAAATCTTGTTCCTGCAAGACGCCTCCACTCACACTGCGCAAGCGACCGCGGCAAAACTGGCAGAGCTGGGCTTCCAGCTGGTCGATACCCACCTTATTCACTACATCCACCTCGCTCCGACTATCATCTGTTTCCAAACCTGAAGAAATACCTCAGGGGTACCAAATTCCACACCATTTTGGATGCCATGGCTAATACGCATTAGTGATAAGCGATCCTCCCCGATAGACGGGATTGGGAGCCTCGTCCGATCGTTTTATGAAGATCAAGATCGAGATCAAGCGAACTTGCGTCCGAACACCAAACTCGGGCTTTACAGTTATGGGATCGGGTGGGGGTGGGGATGTAAAATAAAAGAAAATAGTTAATAATAAACATTGCCATTATACTTACAGGTCCTGCGACACGTCCTGCAGACTCTGTCTCCGGCCACTTTTGCTTCCGAGTGTGATCATTGCAGTGCCCACAGGTTAAAGGACCTTCCATGACGTCATAGCCATGTGACCAGTCTGGTGTGACTGTTGTACAGACATTGGCATACAGACTGGTCACATGGCTATGACGTCATCGAAGGTCCGGTTAACTGAACTTTGGCTATCACTGTGCGAGTGTTGCATCGGCATCACCTGATACGGCGCACACTCTAACAGGAACGGTCGACTGCATATTTTTCCATGCAGCTGAGGCGCTCCTGTCCAGAGAGTGATAGGCCGTAGCGGCTGATACCGATGCGAGACGCAAGTGGAATCATCCCCTCACTGTCAGCCTGCTTCTCCCTTTGTACAGAGTGATGAAGCAGGGCTGACATTGCTCTACCTGTGAACTACGTTGGACTAAGGAGTTTATTTCATAATTAAGATAGAGTCTCTAAATATTTTTATTAGAAATAAAAAACAAAAAAAAATCTATGTGTTGTTTTTTTTCACTATTTATTAGAAATTCATGGTGGCTATGTCTAATTTGACGTGACACCATGAATTTCGGGCTTAGTACCACCTCAGAATACAAAGCTGCTATTAACTCCTTTATTACCCAGCGTGCCACCGCCACCAGGGCTGCTGGATTTGCCAGATAAAGCGCCTGGAAATGGCGCTAGGAAACAATGCGCCAATTTCCAGGGGTGGCTGCGGGCTGCCGAGAATACCAGCCCCCAGCTGCCTGGTTTTACCTGACTTGTGATTAAAATACGCCAGGAGCCCACGCAGTTTTTTAATTACTTTTTTTTAAATAATTAAAAAAAGCCAGGCAGATGGGGGTGGCAGCCCGTAGCCATCCGCTTTATCTGCACTCAGAATCAAAAATACCGTGAAGGGCTGTCATTTTTTTAAATTAATTTTTATACAACTATATATTGCGTACACATTATATATACATACATACGGAAAAAAATAAGACACTACTGCAAAATTTTCAGTTTTTCAGTTTTTCTTTTTAGAGATATATTTTCAAGTACAATATAAATTGTTCTTTTATTTTATAAACTACTGACATGTCTCCAAATTTCCAAACAAAAATTTTGTATTTATTTCTGAAAATACTAGTTTATAGAATAAAACAACAATTTACATTTTACTCAAAATTAGTTGTATGTAAATAAATAATTTTAAAAAAAAAATGACGTACCACTCTGCGGTATTTTTGATTCTCAGCGCAGATAAAGCGGACGGCTACGAGCTGCCACTCCCATCTGTCTGGCTTTGCCTTGGCTGACAATTAAAAACAGGGAAGCCCATAATTTTTTTTTTAATACAATTTTAAAAAAAATTAAAAAAAAAAAAAAAATGCACGGGCTCCCGCTGTATATTGATCGCCAGTCAGCTGGGGGCTGGGATTCTCGGCAGCCCGCAGCCTCTCCTGAAAATGGCGCATTGTTTCTTAGCGCTATTTCCAGGCGCTTTACTTGGCTCATACATAAAGCGGCCCTGGTGGCGGTGGCACGATGGGTAATACAGGGGTTAATACCAGCTTTGTATTCTCAGGTGGTACTAAGCCCGAAATTCATGGTGTCACACCAAATTAGACACGGCCACCATGAATTTCTAGTAAGCAGTAAAAACACAAAGTGAGAAGCAGAGAGAGCCAGGTCATCTCTGCTTCATCGCTCTGTACAGCGCGAAAAGCAGGCTGACAGTGAGGGGATGATTCCACTTGCGTCTCGCATTCCATCACCCCACAGGGCCTCACGCTTTCAGGACAGGAGCGCCTCAGCTGCATGTAAATACATGCAACTGACCCACTCCTGTCAGGAGATTGTGCGCCGTGATGTGATGCGACACTCGCACAGTGACAGTCAAATTTCAGTTAACAGGACCTTCGATGATGTCATAGTCATGTGACTAGTCTGTAAGCCAATGTTTGTACAACATTCACATCAGACTGGTCACATGGCTATGACGTCATGGAAGGTCCTTTAGGCAGTGGTGCTTTCCTGGGGCCACAGCAATGATTGGACACGGAAGCAGCAGCGGCCGGGAGACAGTCTGCAGGACGCATTGCGGGACCTGTAAGTATGCTCATAATGTTTTTTAATAATGTATTTTTGTTTTTTGTTTTTTTTATAGCCCCTGGACCCGAACTGTAACACGAGCATCCCAGGAAAGCTCGGTATCATGTGCACGATCACTATGTGGTCGGTACAATCCCCGAACTTTACAGTTCGGGATCGCCCATCACTACTATGGATGCCTGGTTTGAGGCACAACCGAAATCCTTCTTTTTGCTAGGCTTACAAAACTTGGAATACGGATGTAAGAAGTGTGTTGACATCAGTGGAGAGTATGTGGAATAAATGTAAAGTTTCATCATCCTATCTCGTTTCTTTCTGGGTAAAGCCAAAAACTTAGCAGCCCCTCGTATATAGCTGATCTATATGGGCTTCAAAGTAAACTATTTGGTGTTGTAAGTTTTAATAACTGCTGATTTATAAAAATAGATGTGATATGCATTGCAAGTGGATGACAATACAGATGAAATCGTCCATTTGTAGCATTGCAGAGCCCCTAAGGTACAAGAACAGCAGAACCCTGCCATAAGTGACCCCATTTTACAAATTACACTGAATATCAATTCATTGAAAGGTGATCATATTGACACCACAGGTGCTTCACAGAATTTTATACTACTGAGCTGTAAAGAAAACAAAATTACGGGGGCGTAGCCTAGGCACCTAACAGGGAAGAAGCACTTCACTTGGGCTCTTGCTTTTAGAACACAAAACTTCCTCTTTAAACTTTACAATCTGCTGCAAAACACCCTAAGGCTATGTGCGCACTTACCGGATTTTTCGCGGATTTTGCCGCGGATTTGCTGCATGTTTCGCTGCAGAAAATGTTCATAACATCTCTGCAGTGAATCACCAGCAAATCCTATGGAGAAAAAAAATCCTGTGCGCACTGGGCGGAATTTGACAGCTGCATGTTTTGCTGCGGGAATCCCGCAGCAAAAACAAGTGCATGTCACTTCTTTTCCGCACAGCGCTGCGGGATTTTACTCCATTGACTCAATGTTAATCAAGAAATCCCGCAGGGAATAACGCAGGCAGCAAATTCTGTGCGGTTCACTGCGTTTTCCTGCGTTATTCCCTGCGGTATTTTGCGGTTTACCTCCGGTAATGTGCATCACTTGCTTGCGGTTTTGCAGGGAAGTGATGTCATTACAGGAAGAGGAAGCCGTGCAGAGTAAACACACACACAGATCACAGACATCACAGACACACACAGAACACATCACAGACACATAGAACACACATAGAAAGAAAACGGAAATATAGAAAAAAAAGAACGTGGGCTCCGCTGCATATTTACCTTCCAGCCGAGGTAAGCACACAGCGGCGGCCCGGTATCCTCAGGCTGGGGAGGGAGAGGGGCAGGGGTAATGTCCCCCGCCTCACTCCCCCTCCCGCAGCCGAGAATATCAGCCGCAGCTGCCCCGGCACTGTCGCATGCAATATGCGACAATACCGGCGTGTCCTCGGCTCTTCTTGCCACCGTGTAGCAGTGGTGGCAAGGTAATACAAGGGGTTAATGGTGATGGGGGACCACCGCCATTAACCCAGGGCTTGATCATGGCAGCGTCTATGTGACAGCTGACATGATCAACCCGTAAGTAAAGTGAAAAAAAACACAGACACCGAAAAATCCTTTATTTTAAATAAAACAAACAAGCCTCGTTCACCATTTTATTAACCCCTCCCGTAGCAAAGCTCCGGCGTAATCCAGGTCCGACGTCCAGCGCTGCTTCCATCCAGCCGCGACTGTCACAGACACAGGCTGAATGAAAGCAGCAGAGGTAATTACCGGTCATTTCCCACGGCCGGTAATGTGAACTCACTGCCGACCGTGGGAAATGCAGCGATCTGTCCTCTATCTCTCTATCTATCTATCCCTCTATCTATTCTTCTGTCTATCTACTCTCAGAATTAAATGACTTTTTTTCTTTTCTTCAATGTGCTTTATTGCATTGAATGCAATAAAGCACATCCCAACCCGCACGCGGCAAAACCGCGGCAATACCGCGAATAATACCGCGGTAAAACCGCAGAAAACCGCATGCGGTTTTCGGGTGCGGTTTCCCGCGGTTTTTTACCGCGGGTGCGGTAATCTTTGAGGGCATGCGGAATTTTCTCAAGAAAATTCCACTTCCCAGTGCGCACAGAGCCTAACTTGGGTCCCCTGCTACCCTGGAAAATACCTGTAGGATTCAGCACCCCTAAGTAGTCAGCAAGGTGCAAGCCAGGATCTCCAGCTATCACCCCAAGCTCTGGACACAGACCTAGGCTGGGAGCACAACTCCAGGAGGGCTCCAAGCAGAACACAGAGATCAGAACTATACCCGTGGGACAGCTCCTAGCACGCACCGAGACACAGTGGAGGTAAGGCCGTCTTCCCCCAGAGAAGGAGACCCCTGGCACCCCCTCCCTGAAATGCTATAGCACCTCTCCATAGTCAGAGTGCAGCCCTGAGTCTCACCTTCAGTGCTGTCCCAGTTCAGACACAGGAGAGATAGTGTCCCTGAGGAGAAGGAGGCATTTCCAAGTGACAGAGTGGTTGTACTCCAGAGGTGCAGCAGCTGTGATTGCGCCCCCCTCGGGATACCAGGGCTCCATGTGGGCGACGCCATTTTGCAGGCTTTGAGAGCTGAAGAAGAAGAGGGCGGGAAATTGTGCTGCAGTTGCCTTAAAAAGACAGGAAAGGTTTTACAGAGCTCTGCACTGCCACCTATTGGATAAAGCTTTTCTCTAAGTGGTCGGCTGAAAAAAGGTCTGCACTGACACCTAGTGGACATTCCTTGGCTCCCTGCACATTACCCTATCACCACCTGGTGGTCACTGTGACACGGACTTGCTGCAAAGAAAACACCGCATGAGGGAGCTGTGAAGGAGTAATGTAACCCTGTATAATGTCTGAGTAGAGGGGAGGCTCATTCTACCGCCCGAATAGAGGATATAAGTGGACAGCTACAACTTTAATAGTCTCATATACATAAGGAATACTGAAAAGAGACATAATACACTGCACTGACTGAGTAACGATCTGGCTGGGCTGAGGAGAAGAGGACCAGGGTGGTCAATCAGATTAAGAAGGGGACAGCCATTTGTGACTCCATTGGACAAGTTTCTTACTAAGAAAAACTGTGCTGTGAGAGATCCTATGCCACCTAAGGCACAAAGACAATCAACCCTTAAGGGCAGTCAGGCGAAAAATAAAAGTGCGTGGTCGGATCCATTGGATATGGACCTAGACACTACGCCTTCACTGTCTGCTCTGGTGTCTCAGCAGGAGGACAGGGGAGGGTCACGTGACTCCCCATCAGAGACTGAGTTGGGAGATATGGAATACCATTTTGACCATAGAAGATTTAAAAAGTATCTGGATCTCCTTCCTACCAAGGAAGACTTCAAATCCCTGATCTCAGAGGTGAAAAAACCTGTAAGTCAGAAATTAACTCAATCCGTCAAGATGTTGGGCTACTGGCGGATAGAGTGGACTCAGTGGAAAGGGAACACGATGCCACTAGACAGTACATTATCAAATTACAGAAAAACGTGACTTCCTACGCTCAGGCTCTGAGTGAAAATAAACATCTGGAAGACCTGGATAACAGAGGACGCCGTAATAATATCCGAGTGAGAGGTGTCCCTGAGACCACGGGTAATGAGGATGTCCATGCCATACTTGAAACTATATTTAACACTGTGCTGGAGCGCCCTACAACTCAAAGGATAAAATTGGACAGCGCGCATAGAGCATTACGCCCCAGGGGGCCTCAAAATCAATCTCGTGACATTATCTGCTGCATCCACGACTTCCAACTAAGAGTCCATTATGGCTAAAGCCCGCACCTCAGAGAGAATTGAATATCAAGGGACTCGGATCCAATTATTTCCTGATCTATCTTGGCTCACCCTACAGAAAAGGAGACACCTGCAGCCACTACTTGCATCCTTAAAAGATAAGGGCATCCGATATCGCTGGGGGTTCCCATTTGCCCTCATAGCCTCAAAAGATGGTCATACGGCTGTGCTACGCTCACCTCGGGACCTTCCAGCCTTCTGCACTGACCTGGGAATCCCTCCACCCACCCTGGTAGACTGGGAATTAGAGATGCCATCCAAGCCACCCCGTCCAGTCTGGCAGCAAGTGGACTCTAGGGGGGGGATCTCCCTCATCACGGCCTAAGGGACGACCAGCTCCAACCTGAGATAACAATTTTTATTTATTTTCTTTCTCTTCTGGGAACTGGAGCCCCTTGTTTGAATCTCTGGTTTCAAGCTGCAGCCCCCTTTGGGGGTAATGGTGGGGGGGGTGGCTTCATGCCCTCCCTTGTTTATTACAGGGATTTTCGTTGGTCCTTTCTTTCATAAGTAGCTGTTCACCTTTTTTTTTTTTCTTCTCTTTTTTTATATTATTAGATCCGGTTATGACTTCTCATAAAATTTGCATTGGTTTGCTACTAGGGCGGTGAGAATTAAATACTCCCCTCTTGTAGCGGTTTTGAATCTAGCTTCCGATACTGACTGCGATAGCAGAGTGTCCATAGCTACAAACCCCCTTCAAGGGTTAGAGTTACCCTGGTTCCTCCTACGGAAGAGTTGGTAAAGGAGGTTAAGGTTTAGATATTGGTAAAGTTTTTTACATTATGCCAATTATTTCTTCTTTGATCCTGGCCGGAGAGAACGGTGGCGGAGGTAAAGGCTTTTGCCCATGGCTTCACTCCTCTCCGGTAACATTTGTGACATGTAAATGTTATGCTCTATATGTTATGTGTTTTGTCATAGTCTTTTCCCATTCCTTATGTGTCTACCCTAATTGTGGTGAGGGAATCCTCTGTACCCCATTAAGAGCCATCCAGCATGGGCCTTTAGGCAGTTGTGAGATGGGCAATACCCGGTTAGCCTTCGTATGTAATGCTAATTTTGCATTATACTACTACAACTTAAAATATGGTTAAAATTTTAACGTTAAATGCTAAGGGTTTAAACTCAAACATTAAGAGGCGTATGGCGATTGGTGAGATGCGGACCCAGTGAGCTGATGTGGTTTCCTTGCAAGAAACGCACTTGAACCTCAATGGGAACTGCAATTTTGCTAAACATCTGTACCCCACAATTTTTTAGCTTCCCAGAAAAGGAAAAAAGCTGGTGTGGCGATTTTGATATCAAGGACCAGTCCCATTCAAGTTACGACCTCCTTGGCAGACCCACAGGGTAGGTACCTTATCCTACAAGGGACATATAAGGATCTTCCGATCATTTTGTGTAATATTTACGCCCCTAATACCTCCCAGATCCTCTTTTTGAACCGGATATTTCTCAAACTCACACGCCTTCCCTCCTCAGCGTGGATTGTGGGTGGAGATTTTAATACTATTTTCTCTGACTCTTTAGACAGGTTGACCATTAACAATCCATTGTCGAGCCAGTCTCAGCGTAAATGGACAGCTGCCTTTCGAAGACTGATCCGCAGGTTTGCCTTATTTGATTTGTGGGGAGTTAAACATCCCTCAGAAAAAAACCTTTACCTTTTACTCTCCCCCTCATGGTACACACACCAGGATCGACTTCTTCTTTGGCAACATTCAAGCTCTTAGATTGACGAGCAATGTGGATATTGGTGCAATAACGTGGTCAGACCACGCGCCAATGACTCTCACCGTAGATCCGACAACACCACGCACAAGAGTCTGCCACTGGAGGCTCAATGAGTCCCTCCTCAAGAGAACTCCCTACAGAGACAAACTGGAAGCAGGACTGATAGAATACTTCAAGAACAACGGGGGGTCAGTGCCTAATTTTTCTACGGTTTGGGAAGCCCATAAGGCCGTCTTTAGAGGGCAATGCATAGCATTAAGCTCCCGTATCAAAAAAGATAGACTATATCAGAGAGATAAGCTCCTCAGAAGTCTCAGAGACTTAGAAAATAGGATGACCCTTAACCCATCAATACGTACCCTTAGAGGTATAGTAAAGACTCGTGCCCAACTGAAGAACCTAGAGGTCAATATAACAGAAAAATTACTACTTTATAGCAGGCATAAATACTATGACAAAGGAAATAAATCTCACTCCCTCTTGGCTCGCCAACTGAGGATAGGGGAAACTCATCCGTTTATGCCTTGAGAGATTCGGGGGGGAATATTTTCTATGACCCCCACTAAAGGTGCAAAGATCTTTCAGGATTATCTATAAAGACTGTATTCTTTGCCTAGCTCTCTTCCTGCAGACCCAGGAAAGCAGAGGGAGCTAATCCACTCCTTTGAGCAGTGTAAGTTGCCTACTCTTACTCAGAGTGCTGTAAATACACTGAATAAAGAAATCATGTGTGAAGAGGTGCTTAAATTACTTCCTAATGGAAAATCACCGGGTCCAGATAGTCTGACATTTTTACTACAAGGCATTTGCGGATCGACTCGCCCTCTATTTAGTTAAATTATTTAATTGCTTCCTCACGGACTCCCCTATACCCACAAGTATGTTACATTCTTATATTACGGTCATACCCAAACCGGGGAAGGATGCTATGGAATGTGCCAATTATAGGCCCATAGCACTCCTTAATGTTGATTTGAAAATCTTTACTAAACTACTGGCTCTACGTCTTTCGGTCCTGCTCCCACACCTAATACACAAAGACCAGGTGGTTTTGTCCCATGTAGGCAAGGGGGGGACAACACCAGGAAGTTTAATGACTTAGTAAAAGTTGTTAATAAGACAGAGAGTGAAGCACTCCTTCTTAGTTTGGATGCGGAAAAGGCGTTTGACCGTCTGGGGTGGCCATTCATGTTTGAAACATTGTATCATTTTGGAATCTCAGGTGCATTTATTACTGCCCTGAAAAGTTTATATTCATGCCCCTCAGCATCGGTCAAACTTCCTTATGCCGCATCTCAACCCTTTCAGATACACAATGGCACTCGTCAGGGATGCCCTTTGTCCCCCCTGCGCTTTGTTATGTGCATTGAGCCATTGGCTGCTGTTATTCGCATTGACCCTAATATACGTGGAGTAATGGTGAGAGACAAGTTTAGGCTATCCTTATATGCGGATGATGTCCTATTGATTTTGTCCCAACCACATACCACCCTCCCGAATTTGCATTACCTATTACTACAATTTGGAAGGCTGTCAGGGTATAAGGTCAACCAGAGCAAAACGGAAGCCCTGCCTATTAATATTCCACAGGGGCGAGTTTCCTCCTTACAGGAAAACTACAATTATAAATAGAAAAATATATCCTTGACATACTTGGGGATACAACTAACATCAAAGTATAAGCTATTATACCAGCAGAACTATCCTAATTTATTTACTGAGATAAAAAGGCTCCTGCTCAATTGGAACAAGCTCCCATTGTCTCTGTTTGGAAGAATCTCCGCTGTCAAAATGTCTGTCCTGCCGAAGCTACTTTACCTATTTGAGACCCTTCCGGTGTGTGTACCATACAAAGAGTTGCGCAGCATTCAGTCTATTATACTTCAATTTGTTTGGGCCCACAAGAGACATAGAATTAAGAAAACAACTTTGTTTGACAGTAAACTGAGAGGAGGCCTAGGAGTCCCTGATATTACTAGGTACTATTGGGCAGTACATCTACGCCATATCCCTGCATGGTCTAATCACAGTGCCTTCTCTAGATGGATGGAAATAGAGAAGTTATGGCTCGCCCCAATACACCCCAATTCCTTCCTCTGGGGCACCTCATCAAACAAGCCTGACCCACATACTCTGGGCCCTATAGCCTTCACGAAGAGGATATGGGACTGTTGTGTCAAAAAGTTTCCACTTAAATCTGAACACTCTCTCCACTGACTTCTTTTCTTTTTAATCCCAGAATGCCAGACGGTATGCAGGGTACAGCGACTAAAACATGGTTTGACAGGAAACTCTTTTGCTTTGCTGACATAGTAGACGCACATTCCAGAGACCTTCTCCCCTACGCCACCATAGCTGATAAATTTAATCTCCATGGCAATTCCCAATATCGGTATTTACAAATTAGACACCTGATGCACTCCCTTTTTACCTCCTTAGAAGTCTCTATCCCTACACTTTTTGAGAGATTATGCAGAGCTGGGGTCTCTACTAAAGGCCTCATCTCAGATATATACCGTATTTTAATTACCCCCTGCCCAGAAGACAAGCCAGATCATACATATATGAGGAAATAGGAAGATTTCCTTGGTGAGACCATTCCCTTGGGTATGTGGAAACGGATCTGGGATACTGCCTCTAAGACATCTTCATGCTATGTCTATAAGAAAAATCAGTATAAATTACTCATGTATTGGTATCACACCCCATCACTACTACATAAACTAAACCCAGCTATACCTGACAATTGTTGGAGGTGTGGAGCTACAGGAGGAGACATACCACACATATTCTGGGTATGCCCCATTATCCAGTGCTTCTGGAGGTTGGTGCAATCCCTTATATATAAAGTAAGTGGCCTTCGGGTTCCCCTGGATCCTAAATTCTATATATTAAAATATATCAATTGTTCAACTGGGGAAAAGAGTGAAGCGGTTATTGTTACATATAACTACAGCAGCAAGATGTCTGATTGCCCGTAACTGGAGACCGGTCCATCCACCCTCACTTACAGATCTCTATTCTCGGATCCAAGATGTGAGAAGGATGGAGTATCTATCTGCCCTGTCAAATAACACGGTAGATCATGTTGAGAGCGTTTGGTCACTTTGGGACACCTATTGGGCCAATAAAGAATAATAGTAAGGTATGGTTGATGGAAGCCTGATATATCCACTCTCACCACTTCATTCCCCCCCCCTCCTTATATCTCCTTGTCTAGTATTGTTTTGTTTGTCTTGTCACATTCCCTGTTTTTATTGTATTAGTGATAGTATGATATGTATACTGATTCTTAGTTTACAGTTATTGCTCATATGCTTGTGAGACATATCTATGCATTCATGTACTTTTTCCGTGTCTGTTTAAAAAAAAAATAATAAAACATTCAGTGATAAAAGAAAAAAAAAGAAAACAAAATTACATACTTACCACTGGTTGTTTTAGAGCCAAATTGTTACATTTTCACAACAACACTCCTTTAAATATTTCCGTGAACAAAAAATTCTGTTCTTTATACAAGATTGTTCTATCCATGATACAAAGGTCAAATTACCAATGCAAATACTTGCTTACCTCATCAGCAGCTTTAATAATATATTCAGCAATTTTGGGGTCAAGGCCATAATCCTTATTTACTTCTGCTGCCGCTTTTTTCAAGATGCCAAATGCTCTAATGACTGGTAGCTAAAATTAAGAGAAAAAATATTGAAGATAAAATAATTTTTTATACGACTATTGGCTGCATTTATAATAATCTTTATTTCTATAGCTCCAACATGTTCCGCAGCGCTTTCCAATTCAGAGGATCATATACAAAAAAGTAACAGTTATAGAAGATACAATAACTAGGGCAAAAATAAAGGCAACCCTGCTCATAAGAGCTTACAATCTACAATAAGGTGGGGGGGAATGGGGACATTTACAATGACTATCCAGTCATCTCAAAGAAATGGTGGATAGATAAAGACTCCATGAACCAGTTATTAACCAATCTTTGTGATGCTTTCGGGTGCGATGGAGTTTGATGGAGAGTTATGTTCTGAGAAGTGGTGGTGGGACTATGTAAATAGAATTTGATTAGGGAATGTAATAGGCCACTCTAAAAGCATGTGGGGTTTTATTTAGAGAGTGTCTGAAGCCGAGTACGTTGTGGTTCCTACTTTTTTCTGGGGCTAGAACATTTCAGAGGACTAGTGCAGCTCGGGAAAAGTCTTGACTATGGGAGTGGAAGGTTCGGATTAGTGTGGATGTTAGTCGAAAGTCGTGTGTGGAGCATAGAGAACAGGTAGGGTCATAGAAAGAGAAGAGGGTGGAGATGTAGGGGGGTGCACAGTGTGGAGAGCGTTGTGGGTGAGAAGAAGCAATTTGAATTGGATCCTGTGATATATGGGCAGCCAGTGCAATGACTGGCACAGAGCAGAAGCATCCGAGTAATGATTAGGCAGATAGGTGACCCTAGCTGCTGCATTAAGGATGGAATTAGGAGAAGAAAAAGGACTCTGTGTGCCATTAATATATGTGAACATAATCAATATCACCCAAAAATCACTTGCACGTAAAAATATTTTTATTTTAATTAGAAATGGGGATAACAATTACAATAGTAATACAAAATTACATAAAGGGGGGGCAGGGAACGAGGACTAGAAAAATGACACAATAAAAAACCTACTGGATGATAGAAATAAGACCTCAATTATGATAGCCTGGCAGGTACCAATGGCTAGTAAAGCTGCCATATCCATAGTTTAAACCAGGCATGAACGTACAACAGGGAAAGCAAACTGTAATTAAGGACCAAGGTCCTGTACACATATAAATAGCAATGAACCACAATATAAATCAGGAAGGGTCCATCAATAGTTAAAGGTATAGGTCCTCAAGCAGTCGGCTTACCCATGGGAGGTCACGTTAATTAGATCGATGTGTGCCCCTACGCGTCTCGCAGAAAAAGCTTCATGAGGGGGAGAGATCAGTGGAGTGGTGCCAGTCACTAATTAGGCCGGTTGTCAAACTTTTATACCGGTTGCCGATAAAGGAATAATGATGTGGGCGTTACTATATGCGGCACGTGTGTCCGCGTCACCCGCCGTTCCCCGTCACTTCCGGCACTCCAGCAGTCACCATAGTTGCGTTTAAAGCTATCGGGGGCCGGGAGCGATAAGGGAGGAGGGGGGAAGAGGATGTGGGCGTTACTATATGCGGCACGTGTGTCCGCGTCACCCACCGTTCCCCGTCAGTTCCGGCACTCCAGCAGTAACCATAGTTACGTTCAATGTTGTCGGAGTCCGGGAGCAATGAGGGAAGATGGAGGAAGATGTGGGCGCTACTGTATACGGCGCGTGTGTCCGCGTCACCCGCCGTTCCGCATCACTCTTGGCGCTCCAGCAGTAACCATAGTTACGTTTATTGCTATCGGAGGCCGGGAGCGATGAGGGAGGAGGGGCGAGAGCGGGCGCACGCGCACTAGGTATCACCCACATCAAACCCACAATCTACCTATGGAGGTAAGAAACGTACCATCACACCCCCGCAGATGGCTGAAAAGGAAAAGAAAAAGACCAAGGGACAGAACCTAGAGGTGATTAACTTATCTGATGTTATACTCACCAAAGCACAAATAGAAGTTTTGTGTCTGGGTCTAAATTTTGCACCTAACCACGATTTCAATCTATTTACAGTAATTAAAGACTTACACTTATTCTCCAGAAAATTAGTTTTAACAAAATTACATGCCAAGAGGAATTTGGACGTGACCCCCCTGACAGCTGCTGAAGTTGAAGCCATTACGATCCTTGAGGAACTGGATGAATCCTCTCCTCAAAATTCAGGAGGTAATGAAATAACCCTTCCCACTTTCTTACATCCACGATCCACCACTTTTCCCCCCTTTTCGGTCTGTCCTGAGGTAGAGATCTTTTGTAGGTTGGTCACTAAGGATCTCAAAAATATGAGTGGAAGACACGCAAGAGACAACCTTACAACTGATCAACGTAGAGCACTCAGTGAATTAAAACAACTTGATAGCGTTATCATCAAACCGGCCGATAAGGGGGGCAACGTGGTGGTGTGGCCGAGATCCATGTACGAAAAGGAAGCGGGACGCCAGCTCCGCGACCGTAATACATATACTCCGTTATCCCATAATCCACTCGGTAGGTTTATGGTGGAACTATTTGACATTTTGGACAAGGCTTTCCGTCAGGGGATTATCACCAAAAAAATCTTAGATGGTCTAACTACTAATTGTCCTGTGACACCCACCTTCTATCTTCTCCCCAAAGTCCACAAGGATCCGGTCTGCCCCCCCGGCGTCCGATTGTCTCTGGCATTGGAGGGCTATGCGACCCAGTTTGTAAGTTCATAGAATTTTATTTGCACCCACTGGTGGAAACGCTGCCCTCCTATGCCAGAGACACCTCTGACGTCCTGCGGCGGGTGGATGGACTCTTTGTGGACAAGGGGATTCTCCTCACCACGATTGATGTTTAATCACTATACACATGCATTGACCACCAACACGGACTTAGAGCCGTCAAGTTTTTCCTAACAGCGAGCAGTCTTGATGCACAACTGTGTGATTTGATTTATGATCTCCTTGAATTCATATTGACGCACAACTTTTTCACATTCAGGGACAAATTCTACTTGCAGAAACGAGGAACCGCGATGGGGGCGGCCTGTGCACCCTCTTACGCTAACCTCTTCCTGGGGTACTGGGAGAGGGAGGTGTTTGGGGGTGACGCACAGGCCGACTCATTGGTTCAGATGTGGATAAGGTATATTGATGACGTGCTGATTCTGTGGAGGGGCACCCCACTTGAGTTGGAGGATTACATCTGCTCCCTCAATAAGAATCAGTACGGCATCAAGTTAACCCACAGATACCATCCTGCGGAGATGGAGTTCCTGGATGTGAGACTGTTTGTGCATCCGGATGGCTCGCTGCAATCTGATTTATTCCGGAAAGAAACTTCGGTCAATGCATTACTTCATGCCACTTCTGGTCATTTGGCTCCCACTATAAAAGCAATACCTGTGGGTCAATATCTGCGGGCCCGGAGAATCTGTTCTAATGACAAATTATTTGAAAAGCAGGCTGATGATCTGAGAGACAGATTCCGGGAACGGGGATATTCAAATCGGATTATTAAACACGGTTACAACCGTGCTAAAAATGCCAAAAGACCGGAACTACTAGTGGGGAGAAGAAAAAGGAGAAGACGGAAGGGGTGACCAGTTTTATTGCCACATTTAACAATCAGTGGACTGATATCAGAACTATCTTGAATAAACACTGGGCCACCTTAAGATCTTATGGCATACTGGGTCCAAAATTGTCAAATACCCCCCTTCTGACAGCTAGGAGGGGGATGAACCTTAAAGACCATCTGGTCCACAGCCACTATATTGTCAAAACTGAACCCCTCTTTGGAATTCCGAGATCTAATCTCGGTTCCTATCCGTGTGGGTCATGTATGGCATGTAGAAATATGGTGCGCTCTGACGTTTTCTCTTCATCGGATGGTAGCAGGACTTTTAAGGTAAAACACTATATTTCGTGTCGAACTACGAATGTGATTTATCATGCAAAATGTACCTGCAATTTAATCTACATCGGGTTGACATCACGGGAATTCCGAAAACGTATAAGAGAGCACGTCAGAGACATTGTGGCAGCTCGAGAGGTGATTGAAATTGAATCCCTTAAAACCATACCACGCCACTTTAAATTACACCATGGCTGCAATCCAGATGAGTTGAGGTTTATGGGGATTAATGTGGTTCATCTGGGGATACAAGGCGGTGATTACAAAAAGGCATTGGCGAGACGTGAGTGCGAGTGGATGGTTAGACTAGATACAGTGGCTCCTCTCGGTTTAAACGAGAAACTTTCATTCTCACCATTTTTGTGAGAGTGACTGTCTCATCGATATCTTCATCCACCCGCATTCATGGTTTTTTGCCCCTTGATTTCTCCCTTTTTTGCCTTGATTTTTCTTGTCTTTTATATTTTATCTATTGGGATATTCTTTTCATTGTCATAGGAATATATACATCTATTTATTCCTTCGTTGTCTCTTGTGATGGTGTTTTTAATTTTTTAACAATCCCCTTTTTTCTTATGTATCTTTTGGTTTTTAGATTGTTGGTTTCTGCTATTGGATTTTCAGTTGGTGCCAATCCTGGAGGCTGACTTCTATGGATGTTACTTCCGGTACTGCTTGCTGATCAGGAACGATTTGAGTGCAACCCCTTCCTTCATAAACTGTTTATTCCTATACTGAGGACCGTCTGACATGTTTTTCATGTATTATATCTAGTTTATATGCGTATATATATATATATATATATATATATATATATATATATATATATATATATATATATATATATATATATATATATATATATATATATATATATATATATATATATATATATATATATATATAATGTGTGTATATAGGGACTTTCTTTATGATGTGTCTATTTGTGACTTTAACCCCATGGTCCCGATTTTCCATGTTTTGCTGCATATGTGTGCACCTCTGTTTAGACCTATATATTTTTGGTGCATACGTGGCAGTACTATTAAATACGCTGTAATACTGAGCCCTTTCGATCTGGTCCCTGTCCTAGGAACTTTAGGTGTTTGCATTCATGGGTTTGATGTGGGTGATACCTAGTGCGCGTGCGCCCGCTCTCGCCCCTCCTCCCTCATCGCTCCCGGCCTCCGATAGCAATAAACGTAACTATGGTTACTGCTGGAGCGCCGAGAGTGATGGGGAACGGCGGGTGACGCGGACACACGCGCCGTATACAGTAGCGCCCACATCTTCCTCCATCTTCCCTCATTACTCCCGGCCTCCGACAACATTGAACGTAACTATGGTTACTGCTGGAGTGCCGGAAGTGACGGGGAACGGTGGGTGATGCGGACACACGTGCCGCATATAGTAATGCCCACATCCTCTTCCCCCCTACTCCCTTATCGCTCCCGGCCCCCGATAGCTTTAAACGCAACTATGGTGACTGCTGGAGTGCCGGAAGTGACGGGGAACGGCGGGTGACGCGGACACACGTGCCGCATATAGTAACGCCCACATCATTATTCCTTTATCGGCAACCGGTATAAAAGTTTGACAACCGGCCTATTTAGTGACTGGCACCACTCCACTGATCTCTCCCCCTCATGAAGCTTTTTCTGCGAGACGCGTAGGGGCACACATCGATCTAATTAACGTGACCTCCCATGGGTAAGCCGACTGCTTGAGGACCTATACCTTTAACTATTGATGGACCCTTCCTGATTTATATTGTGGTTCATTGCTATTTATATGTGTACAGGACCTTGGTCCTTAATTACAGTTTGCTTTCCCTGTTGTACGTTCATGCCTGGTTTAAACTATGGATATGGCAGCTTTACTAGCCATTGGTACTTGTCAGGCTATCATAATTGAGGTCTTATTTCTATCATCCAGTAGGGTTTTTATTGTGCCATTTTTCTAGTCCTCGTTCCCTGCCCCCCCTTTATGTAATTTTGTATTACTATTGTAATTGTTATCCCCATTTCTAATTAAAATAAAAATATTTTTACGTGCAAGTGATTTTTGGGTGATATTGATTATGTTCACATATATTAATGGCACACAGAGTCCTTTTTCTTCTCCTAATTCCCTCCTTATTGTAAGGACGTGCTGGAGCGGCCATGAGATAGCAGCAGCAGTGGTTCCACGAGTGCGGTTTTCCTTTATGCATTAAGGATGGACTGTAGAGCAGAAAGTCTAGTTAGGGGGAGACCAATTAAGGGCGCTTTCACACTTGCGTTCAGCGCAATCCGCCGCTATGAATAGCGCAGTCCGTTAACGCACTGCGCTATTCTCCACAGACTTGTATTGACGTCAAGCGTCGTTATTTTGACGCGGCGTCGGGCGGAGGGAATGCTGCATGTAGCGATTTTTGGGTCGTTATTAGACACCTTGTCGGATTCTGTCTATGGGGGCGGATTCCGCCGCAATGCACTAAGTGGGCACTGGGCGGGTCTAGACGCGCCCCCACACTGAGTGACAGCTGTCTCACTGCAACCAATCACAGCCGCTGGTGGGCGGGTCTATATCATGCAGTACAATAAATAAAAATTTAAAAAATGATGTGCGGTCCCCCCTCAACTTTCATACCAGCCAAGATAAAGCCACACAGCTGAAGGCTGGTATTCTCAGGATGGGGAGCCCCACATTATGGGGACACCCCCAGCCTAAAAATATCAGTCAGCAGCCGCCCGGAATTGCCGCATCCATTAGATGCGACAGTCCCGGAACTCTACCCGGCTCATCCCGAATTGCCCTGGTGCGGTGGCAATCGAGGTAATAAGGAGTTAATGGCAGCAGCCCATAGCTGCCACTAAGTCCTAGGTTAATCATGGCAGGCGTCTATGAGACACCCACATTGATTAACCTGTAAGTGAAAGTAAATAAACACATACACCCGAAAACACCTAGGTTACTTACCGGTAGCCGGTTTTTCCAGAACCCATGACAGCATCACGTGAGAGTGGGATCCGCCCAGCGAGGACAGGAAACCATTCTTAAATAGAAGGGCGGGTACCTCTCCCCTTCGTCAGCTGATTACCGAGAATTGAGAGGACCTCCAACAATTGTTAGAACTTAACTCTATCACCAACTATAACACACACATGCACACCCAGAATAGTGCACACTAAAGGTGAAAAGGGAGGGATTATATGGGTGCTGTCATGGTTTCTGGAAAAACCGGCTACCGGTAAGTAACCTAGGTGTTTTCCCCTCACCCATGATAGCACCACGTATGAGATTTTCAGAGAATAACATATTAGGGAGGGACCAACGTCTCAAGCACCCTTCTACAAAACGAGAAGTCAGCCGAGGAGGATAGATCCAACCGATAGTGACGGAAAAAAAGGAGAATGTGAGGACCAGGTAGCAGTCCTACAAATCCGGTCAATAGATACCTGCGTCTTCTCAGCCCCGGAGGGCAACACCGCACTGGTGGAATGGGTCCTTATGCCCTCATGGATGGCAGCCCCACTAGATGAGTAGGCTAAGCAATGGCCTCCCTAATCCACCTAGAGATAGTGCAGTTTTTACACCCACAGACCTTTCCTACTACAGTGAGGGCTATGAAAAAGGACGGTGTTTTCTCCACACTATGTGTCACTGAGATGTAGAGAAGAAGGGCCCTATAAACCTCTAACATGTGAATCTGTTTACCCCTGTATTTGTAGAATGGCCGCAAAGGAGGGAGGATTATCCCCTGCGTGCTATGGGATCGAGAGGCGACCATTGGGAGATAGGGTCCTATTAACACCTGACCTGGCCTATCATTGAATAACTGAGCGTAGGGCTGTACTAGAACAAGGTCTCCCATCAAGGTCAGGAAACCAACTGACGAAGGGGAGAGGTAACCGCCCTTTTATTTCAGAATGGTTTCCTGTCCTCGCTGGGCGGATCCCTCTCTAACGTAGTGCTGTCATGGGTGAGGGGAAAAATACTTTATTTGGAATAAAAGACAAAAAAAAACACCTTCTTTCACCACTTTATTAAAATCCCCAAATACCCCTCCAGGTCCGGCGTAATCCACACGAGGTCTCGTGACGCATCCAGCTCTGCTACATGAAGCTGACAGGAGCGGCAGTAGAACACCACCGCTCCTGTGAGCTCCACGCAGAAACTGAAGGGAGTCGCAATGTCAGCGGGGACGTCACTGAGATAATGCCTGTGTGTGCGCGGTGATGATGGGTGCGGTAGTGCTTGCATGTGTGTGGTGATGATGAGTGTGGTAGTGCTTGGGTGTGCGGTGATGATGGGGTCTCTCTCTCTCGAGGCTAGAAAATGTAACTCAACGTGTTATTTCCCAGGAATCTGTTGCCTTTATTATCACACTATTTGCAAGGCATTCGTCACACAACGCATTGTAACGGATGCCGCACAACGCAAGTGTGAAAGCACCCTAAAAGAGAATTGAAGTAGTAAAGGCAAGAGTGGATCAGGGCCACAGTGAGGGATTTTGTAATATCCATGGTGAGAAAGGGGCAGATTTTAGAGATGTTCTTGAGGTGCAAGCGATAGGAGCAGGCAAGAGAGTGTATAGAGGAGGTGAGGAAAAGATCGGTGTCGAGCATAACCCGCAGACAGCGAGCCTGCTGCCTAGGAGTTATCATGGTACCACACACAGAGAGGGAGATGTCATATTTAGGAAGGTTAGAAGATGGAGAGAATAGAAATAGTTAAGTTTTGGAAAAGTTACGTCTCAAATAGAGAGCAGACATGACGTTGGAAACTGCACACAGACAGTAGGTATAACACCCTGACAGCGAGCCTGCTGCCTAAGAGTTATTGTGGTGCTGCACATAAAGGAGGGAGAAGTTAGGTTTAGGAAGGTTAAAAGATGGAGGGAGTAGAAGTTCTGTTTTGTAAAGGTTAAGTTTCATATGGAGAGCAGACATGATGTTGGATACAGCAGACAGACAGTCACTGGTGTTCTGTAGTACAGTGGTGGCAAGGTGTAAAGTTGTGAGTCATTAGCATAAAGATGGTACTTGAAACCAAAATTTGCCAATGGCCAAGGAAAGAACCTTGAGGGACCCAGACAGTGAGAGGAAGAGATGTGGAGCCAGCAAATGACCTTTCTGACTGATCATTCAGCGTATAAGAAGAAAATCAGGAGATCATGGTGTCCTTTATGCTGATTGAATCGAGCATAGAGAGGAGATGGTGGTCAACAGTGTTGAAGGCTGCAGAGAGGTCAAGAAGAATAAGCAGGGAGTAGTCACCATTACGTTTTGCTGTCAAAAGGTCATTGGTCACTTTGATGAGGGCAGTTTATGTGGAGTGTAAGGGGTGGAAGCCAAATTGTAAAGGATCTCAAAGAGAGGAAGTGCAGCGGTAGCTGGTGAGGTGGGAATACACCAGGTGCTCCAACAGTTTGGAGATTAAGGGAAGATTGGAGACTGGTCTGTAGATATTTGTGCAGGACGGATTAATAGAAGGGGTGTTTTTTTTTTTTTATTAGAGTAATGATAGAATGTTTAACCCCTTAAGGATGAAGCCAGTTTTGTACTTAATGTCCAGGCTATTTTTTGTAATTTTGACCAGTGTCACTTTATAAGGTTATAACTCTGGAACGCTTCAATGGATCCCGGTGATTCTGAGATTGTTTTTTCGTGACATATTGGGCTTCATGTTAGAGGTAAATTTAGGATGATATTTTTTTATTTTATTTGTGAAAAAATCTGAAATTTGCCAAAAACTTTTTTAAAATTTTGCAATTTTCAAACTTTTAATTTTTAAGCCCATAAACCAGAGAGTTGTGTCACACAAAATGGTTAATTAATAACATTTCCCACATGTCTACTTTAGATCAGCGTAATTTTTTAAACAAAATTTTTTTGGGGTTAGGAAGTTAGAAGGGTTCAAAGTTCATCAGCAATTTCCCATTTTTTCAACAAAATTTACAAAACCATTTTTTTAGGGACCACATCCCATTTGAAGTGACTTTAAGAGGCCTGGGTGAAAGAAAATATCCAAAAGTGACACCATTCTAAAAACTGCACCCCTCAAGGTACTCAAAACCACATCCAAGAAGTTTATTAACCCTTCAGGTTCTTCACAGGAACTAAAGTAATGTGGAATGAAAAAAAATAAAAATTAACATTTTACCTAAAAATGTTGCTTTAGCACTAATTTTCTTACTTTTTCAAGAGGTAACACCAAAAACTGGACCTCACACTTTGTTACCCACTTTCTTATGAGCGCGCAGATACCCCACATGTGGTCAGAAACCTTTGTTTGGGTAAATGGGAGGGCTTGGAACGAAATGAGCAATATTTGAATTTTGGAAAGCAAAGTTGGCTGAAACAGATTGCGGGCACCATGTTGCATTTACAGATCCTCTAAGGTACCTACACAGCAGGAACCCCCCTCAAGTGACCCCATTTTGGAAACTAGACCCCTTAAGGCTTCTATCGAGGGGTATAGTGAGCATTTTGGACCCACAGGTACTTCACAGATTTTGATAACGTTATGTTGTCATATTGAAAATTGTCATTTTTTTCTCAAAAATGTTGCTTTAGCATCAATTTTCTCACTTTTTCAAGAGGTAATTCCAAAAATTTAACCCAAATGTTTGTTACCCACTTTCTTATGAGCGTGGTGATACCTCACATGTGGTCTGAAACCTTTGTTTGGACAAATGGGAGGGCTTGGAACGAAAGGAGCAATATTTGAATTTTGGAAAGGAAATTTGGCTGAAAAAGATGGCGGGCACCATGTCGCATTTGGAGGACCCCTAAGGTACGTAAACAGCAAAAAAAACACCACAAGTGACCCCATATTGGAAACTAGACCTCTCAAGGAATTTATCTAGATGTTTGGTGAGTACCCTGAACCCCCAGGTGCTTCACAGAAGTTTATAACGTTGAGCCATGAAAATAAAAAAATAAACTTTTACCACAAAATTGTTACTTCAACCAGGTAGCTTTTTTTTCACAAGGGTACCAGGAAAAAAATCACCATGAAATTTATACTGCAATTTCTCCTGAGTTTGGTGATATCTTACATGTGGTGGAAATCAATTGTTTGGGCACACGGCAGGGCTCGGAAGGGAAGGAGTGCAATTTGACTGCAAAATTGGCTGGAATCAATAGCGGACGCCATGTTGCATTAGGAGAGCCCCTGAGGTGCCTAAACAGTGGAGGTCTCCCACAAGTGACCCCATTCTGGAAAATAGACCCCTCAAGGAATTTATCTAGATGTTTGGTGAGTACCCTGAACCCCCAGGTGCTTCACAGAAGTTTATAATGTTGAGCTGTGAAAATAAAAAAAATAAACTTACTTCAACCAGATAGCTTCTTTTTTAACAAGAGTAAAAGGAAAAAAAAAAAATAGCATAAAATTTATTGTGCAATTTCTCCTGAGTATGCTGATACCTTATGTGTGGTGGAAATCGATTGTTTGGGTGCATAGCAGGGCTCGGAAGGGAAAAAGTGCCATTTGACTGAACATTTGGCTGGAATAATTAGTGGACGCTATGTCGCATTTGGAAAGCCCCTAAGGTGCCTAAACAGTGGAGGTCCCCCACAAGTGACCCCCATTCTGGAAACAAGACACCTCAAGGCTTTTATCTAGGTGTATATTGAGCATTTTGAATCCACGAATACTTCACAGAATTTGATAAGTTTAGGTTGCCATATTGAAAATTTTCATTTTTTTCACAAAAATGTTTCTTTAGCATCACATTTCTCACTTTTTCAAGAGGCAACAACAAAACGTGGACCCCACAGGTTGTTATCCAATTTCTTGTGAGCGCAGGGATACCCCATATGTGGCGAAAAACCTCTATTTGGATAAATGGGAGGGCTTGGAATGGAAGGAGCACCATTTGAATTTTGGAAAAGTTGAAATAAATTCTGCGCACCATGTCACATTAGCAGTGCCTCTTGGGTACCTATACATCAGAAACCCCCCCACAAGTGACCCCATTTTGGAAACTGGACCCCTCAAGGATTTTATTCAGGAGTATAGTAAGCATTTTGAATCCACAGGTACTTCACAAAAATGTTGCTGTAGCAACAATATTCTCACTGTTAGGCTATGTGGCCATGATCCAGCGACACGGCGTCTAGTACAGTGTCAGCCTTCCTGCAGAGATGTGAGTGTTGTCCACGGGAGAACGCAGCTGCCCATGCCCACGATTTGGGTTCAGGCTGCTGTGGACTTTAGTTCTATTCTACCTGCAGAGAACACTCATCTCCGCAGGATAAATTGTCATGCTGTAGCTTGGGAAGCTGCGCCACAGGTCGGTTTATGCTACGGAGAAAAGAAGCACAGTGGGCATGAGATTTCTAAAAATCCTTCCACTGTGCTTCTACTGCACAACGCAGCGCTATGGATGCAGGGAAAACACTATGCGCCCAAAACGCTGCAAACCCCGATTGTGGGCACAATAGCCTAAAATGCTACAATGGATGAATGGATAGATGTAAAACATATATAACGTCCTACCCCCTGCATATTCTAAGCTGGCGCCCTTTAGTGCCCTTCATGTGGCACTAAAGGATGCCTAGCCTTGTATTTAGCCCAAAAAGAAAAAAAAATAATTAAAATAAATGACGTGGGGTCCCCCCTATTTTTGATAGCTAGCTCGGGTAAAGCAGACAGCTGTGGTGCAAACCACAGTTGACAGCTTCATCTTGTCTGGTGATGAATTTGGAGGGCTCCCCAAGCTGTTTTTTTTTTTTAATTTATAAATAAATAATTAAAAAAAAAAAAACAAACATGGGGTCCCCCCAAATTGGATCACCAGCCAAGGTGAAGCTGACAGCTGGGGTCTGGTATTCTCAGGGTGGGAAGAGCCAAGGTTATTGGACTCTTCCCAGACCAAAAATAGCAGGCCGCAGCCGCCCCAGAAGTGGCGCATCCATTAGATGTGTCAATCCTGGCGCTTCGCCCCAACTCATCCAGTTGCCCTGGTGCGGTGGTAAACGGGGTAATAAATGGGGTTGATACCAGATGTGTAATGTCACCTGTGTCTGCTGTAATCCATTTTGGATGTCCCACAATGATTCTGGACCTTCAATAATATGAGGGGCACGTTCAGGGAACGTATCCCCCATTTTCTATGAGTGCAGACCCTCCATTTGAGGAGAGTGGGTGCAAAGAATTTGCACCCACCCTGCCCGGGTCACAGCTGCAGTGTTCCGAGCAGCAGCAGCCAGCGTCTCTGAACACAGGAAGCTGAGCTGTCAGCTGCTCTGCACGTGTGACCAGCGTCTGCTGTGCAGGAGGGGGGATCGCGGTGGATGAAGGCTGGAAAAGGTACGGGGGACACCGGGGAGATATAGGGGGTGACTTGGCAGGACCTGGGGAGCAGTTTTCTGTCGTATATGTCATAGCACATGCGACGGAAACCAGAGGAAAAGGGTAAATGCTGCCGGCGCGATGCTGTGTGCGCGGCCATCTTGGATTGTCGGGAGTGGGGGGCTTGGGGGGGACACTATGGCGATACCGGGGGACCGGAGGAGACCGGGGAGGAGATTTATCTCTCTTCTGACATGTTTGTTTATGCAAGATGGGAGATAAATCATTTTTTACTGGCGCTGTCATTTACTGTAAACGGGTATATACCCGTGATCACGTGAGCGGGGACCGGAAAAACCGGCCTGAATCATGATCTCCAGGGTCTCAGCTACCCCCGGTAGTTGAAATCCCGGAGACTTTCTGACTCTGGGGGGCGCTATACCCTTTTGTCCGACCGCGTAAAAAAGCGGCGGATCGGAAGAAGTAGCCTTATTTACTGCCGTTAAAAGGCGTATCGGAAGTCGTTAAGGGGTTAAAGAAGGAGGGGAAGATACCAAAAGAAAGCGAGATTGAAGATTTTAGGTAGGTGAGTAGTGATGATGGGAGACAGACTGCAGTAGGTGTGAGGGAATGGGGTAAGTAGTGCAATTGGTAGCACGAGAAGAAGAGAGGAGCCTGGAAACTTCTTCTTCTGTGACTGGGTCAAATGTGGAAAGTGAGACAGACAGCATCTAGGGAGGGATGAGTATCATAACGCTTGGTCGCCGGGAGCTGATCTCCTGGCGGATGTTTTCTATCTATCTCTATAAAATTGGATGCCAGATCATCAGCATGAAGGTCTGTGAAAGCGGTATGTACTTTGGGACTCAGGAGGGAGAGAAAGGTGTCAAGCTTTTCTGGATTGCTGGAGAGTGAGGAGATCAGGGTGGTGAAGTTGGCCTGTGTGGCAAGAAGAACGGCAGAGTTGTAGATTCTTAACATAGATCTGTAGTGGATGAAGTTTTCTGGTGTAGGAGTTTTCCTACAGAGGTGTTTGACACTCTAGAGCATCACTGGAGAAAGAGTTTGCAATGTGAGCCAGGGCTGTTTTACTCTGTTTGGAGGTTCTGAGAGTGAGGGCTGCTACTTGGTCTAGGGAACTTCTGAGTGTGTCATTGTAGTGGTTTGCAGCCAGATCAGGACAGGACAGTGAGGAGATAGACTTTATACACTCATCACTGTCCCCTAAGTGTCAGTGTCAATGGCCTGTGGATTTCTGAATGTGTGATAGGTGGTAGTGCGCTGGGCTGGGCGAGGATATGCGAGCACGAAGGAGAGGATGTTATGGCCAGAGAGGGGAAGATGTGAGTTATCAAAGTGAGAGATTGAGCAGAGGCAGACGAAGACCAGGTCAAGGGTGTTACAGTCTTCATGTCAAATCACAATTTGCCAATGGCAACTAGAGACCCTAAACTAAAGACTGATCTATTAAAATTTAACTTTTAATTCATTATTTAAGATATAAAAGGACATACAACTTAAAATCACTAAACATTGTGGTCTAACTCTGATTGATGTATAATCGTTCCTAATAAAGTGATTCCTAATGCAGACTGACGTCTGTGAGTGATCTCTATATTATTCTTGTCATGAATGACCACTAATGCTTGCTATTTAAAAGACATGAAGCAGTAGCCTCCCCTAGATGTGAGTTATCAAAGTGAGAGATTGAGCAGAGGCAGACGAAGACCAGGTCAAGGGTGTTACAGTCTTCATGTGTCTCATAGGATGAGAGCTGTGAGAGGCCAAGGGAGGTGGTTAAAGATAGAAGCTGGGATGCAGATAGGGAGGTGGGGCTGTTCATGGGGATGTTAAAGTCTCCTAGAATAAGGGTTGGTAGTTCTGAGGATAAAGTGCAGCAACAAGGCTGAAAAGTGGTCAAGGAACTGAGTGGGTGAGTCGAAGGGATGGTATATGAGCACTACTCTGAGAAAGAGGGGATGGAAGAGCCTGATGGTGTGGACTTTGAAAGAAGGGAATGAGGTATTGATGGAGTTGGGGGGGTATTACCTGGAAAGTGCATTGTGGGAACAGGAGTAAGCAGACTCCACCACCAAGTCTGTTCTGAGATCTCGGTGAATAGGAAAAGTGTAAGCTACCATGAGGAACGGCAGCAGGGGAAGCAGTGTCAGAATCCCGAATCCATGTTTCAGTGTGGACCAGCAGACTAAGAGTATCTCTCACTGTGTAGATGTTTACTCATTTGGGTACTGCCCAGTAAATTAAGAAATAGAAACCTTATGCCTTTCATTAAAGGGACTAGGTCAAAAGGTTTTTGCGATGTAACTTTGGGACTGCAGGATATAAAGGCTGAGACACAGATTTCAAGGATGTGTCACTTATTATGGTGTGTGCCAACTACATACAATGAATATTTTATTACCAGGGGATTATCACTGCCTGGACTATAGAGTATGTCAGCTTTTCCAACTATGCTCTCTTCTCTGATAAGCAGCTTTCTGCTACAATTAAGGGCTCATTCACATGACTATTCAGTTTTTGCGGTCCGCAAAAAACGGTCCTGTTTTTTCACGGATGCAACTTTGTGGCATCCGTGTGACAACCACATCTGTCTCGTTCTGTTCAGGATAAAGTCCATGTGTCATCCGTGAGACTTCTGTTTTTTTGCGGACCGTAAAAAAAAACACACGAAAAAAAAAAAAACAGGAGAGTTACATGCAGTCCATGGTATCTGGCCAGATGCTGGTCCCCATATAAAGTCTATGGGGAAAAATCTGGGGCAAAGGGGTAGGAGAAAGCGCTACATACTCACCGATCACCGGCACGGCTGTCACTCTGCTCCCGCGGCAACTTTTTGATCTTCCCGAGCCGGACGCTCAGGGTCATACATATTCACTTCTCCCCCAGTCTGTGACGTCCCCGTTAGTCAAAGTCTAGAGCCGCCCGAGAGAGGTGATCTGAGAACGCGGCGGGCATAGAAGTCAGTGCAGCTGACGGCAGGAATGCAGGACTTCATCTTCACAGGTAGTGAACTTTACTAACCTCCTGACGGCAACGCTCATCATTCCCGCAGCTGCTGACACTGTTGTGGGGGCAGGTGCTGACGTGCGGCAGTGCGGGTTCGAAACACAGACTGCAGGGGCACCCAATGGAAGTCACACGGAAGTGCTTCCAGGGATTTTGCACACCCATTGACTTGTATTGCGTCACGGTCCATTATTACAGAACAGAATAGGACATGGTCCATAATAACAAAACGGACATACGGCATCCCATCTGTTTTTTTGTATGATTGGATGCACATGGAAGTGCTTCCGTGTGCTATCCGATAATACACAAAAGACATTGTCAGTAGATCCGGAAAAATACACGAACTAACCAGGACAAACGGACCGGTCGTCTGAATGAGCCCTAAAGAGGAGAAATCGGGTTGGGTGACATTTCCTCTGGAGGCTGCGGAATCCGTTTTTTTTTCCCCCAAGCCAGTTTTACTGTATCTGCGACTTTGCTGGCTGGTTCCACCGACATGCCACACAGACCGTCCATCAGAGCAGATGCCATCCCTACCCTGATGTTCTTGCCAGGCCTTCTGCTACTGACCGGGTCTGGTCTGCTGTTGCCACTGCTGTGCCTGCTCAGCCATCTTGCTAGAGGGAATAATAGACTGAAGCCAAAAGCGTTCCCCTGGCGTTCAGCCCGCACTTTAAACCAAGTGCAGGACCTGTCAGGTACAGCCCCACTCCAAAATCAGCCTCCTCCGGTACCCCGGAAGTTCTCTCCTTCTAACCACGTAACCCAGGTCACACGATCCCAGGTGCCCACATCATCAGAACGCGCTCGTATGGATGGGTGCCTTGCGCATATGCACCCGGGAAAACTCGGCAGCCCGTCAGAACATCCTGGGGGTGCTGCTGCTTGCATTCACACGCGACATGAAAGCCTACCTGGGTCTACCTCAGCGCCTCCAGAACTCCTCAATCGAACAGGGACCTCTCCACTGCCCATCCCGAAGAAAGAGGCCTGATGCGTGAGAGAGGTACTGCCCTTTTATTCAGTAGGTTTCCTGTCCTTGACGGGCGGATCCCCTCTATCCTTGATGTTCTCATGGGTGAAGAAAATCTTAAAATTACTTACCGGTAAGGATTTTTTCCAGAAGCCACGACAGCGCCACCAGAGAGATGGGTCCGTCCACCATAGGACAGGAAACCCTACAGAAATAAAAAGAGGCGGCATCTCTCCCCTGCCTCAGTTAGGTTACAAAGCACAGAGAGGATTATAAACAATAAATGAAATGGAAAAAATATACCATCACCATCACCCACTACAACTAATCAATCGTCAGAACGTGGATCCCAAGAACCCAAGGTGAAATGGAAAGAGGTAGAAAAAGGGGTGAGCAGCAGTAGCACTGTCGTGGCTTCTGGAAAAAATCATTACCGGTAAGTAATTTAAGATTTTTCCCTTCCCCACGACAGCACCACCAGATAGACTCCAAAGACAACTACATTAGGCAGGTACCACAGCCTATAGTACCCTTCTACCAAAGGTCATATCCACCATGGCCGACATGTCTAAGCGGTAGTGCTGAAAAAAAGTTGTAGGAGAAGACCAGGTGGCCGCCTTACAGATAAGATCCAATGGAACCTCCGCTCTTTCTGCCTAGGAGGTCAATACAGCCCTGGTGGAATGGGCTGAGACATTCTGTGGAACAGGTCTATTCTGGGCTATGTAAGCTGCCTTAATCGCCTCACTGACTTACTTGGCTATTGAACCCTTGGAAGCGGGAAAACCCCTGCCTCGGTCCCTGGAAACACACAAACAGAGCCTGACTTCTCCGCCAGGGTCTGGTCACTGCAATATAATGGCTCAAGGCCCTAGAAACATCCAAGGTGTGAAATCTCTCTTCCTTAGGATTCCTAGGGGAGGGACAAAAAGAAGTTAGGACAATCTCCTGAGACTGGTGAAAAGACCTAGCCACATTGGGCAAATAAGCTGGGTCAGTACGAAGAACCATGCGGTCCTCAAAAAAACAGAGTATAAGGGGAGTTACCTGAAAGGGCGTGAAGGTCGCTAACTCTTCTAGCAGAAGTGAGGGCCAGCAACAAAGCTACCTTAAATGTCAGACACTTAATAGGGGCATCAACCAGGGGTTCAAATGGAGGTCCTGTCAGGGAGTCTAAAGGCTACTTTACACACTGCGATATCGGTCCCGATATCGCTAGTGTGCGTACCCGCCCACATCTGTTGCGCGACATGGGCATATCGCTGCCCGTGCCGCACAACATCGCCCAGAGCCGTCACACATACTTACCTGTCCGGCGACGTAGCTGTGACCGGCGAACCGCCTCCTTTCTAAGGGGGCGGTCCGTGCGGCGTCACAGCGACGTCACTGAACCGCCGCCCAATCGCAGCGGAGGGGCGGAGATGAGCGGGACGTAACATCCCGCCCACCTCCTTCCATCCGCATAGCGGCCGGGAGGCAGGTAGGGAGACGTTCCTCGCTCCTGCGGCGTCACACGCAGCGATGTGTGATGCCGCAGGAACGAGGAACAACCTCGTTACTGCTGAAGTAACGATTTTTGGGAATTAGGACCCGTGTAGCCGATTAGCGATAAATCACGCTTTTGCGACGATTTTACATCGCTGAACGCTGTTACACAAAGCTATATCGCTAACGATTGCGGAAGTGCGTCACCAAAACCGTGACCCCAACGACAAAACTCGGGCGATATCGCAGTGTGTAAAGCCCGCTTAATACCAGATTAAGATCCCACGGAGGGAATACCAAACAGGGAACAGGGCGAGCCCTTTGACAAGAGGAGATGAACCTCCTAACCCACCTATTACCAGCTAGGTCCGAGTTATATAAAGCGATAAAACAAGAGATAGCAACGCTCAGGGGCTGTGAACAAAAAGTTAACGCTGCAGAGTGAGTTAATCTGTGGATTGATCTATGGGCTGACAGTGCACACACACATATTATATGCTTACCTTACCTTCCGTTCCATCGCCGGTCTGCTGGGACTTGCTGTTCTCTGGTACGGGGCCGGGCTGTCTAACGCGTTACCATAACGACGAGGCAGGAAGAAGTTCCCGGCCAGAGCGCTGACGTCAAAGGCAGAGCCGCTTGCCTCTGATTGGCCAGCGCTCTGCCTTTAATTAGCGGTGACAGGAAGTTCCTCCCTCGTCGCTATGGATGCAGAGACACAGCGTGGACTGGAACGCAGCGGCGCTACAGCACCCAGGAGGCCGGCGATGAAACGAAAGGTAAACATATTATGTTATATTATATGCTCACCTTACCTTCCGTTCCATCGCAGGCCTCCTGGGTCTTTTAGTTCGCCACGAGGACGTCGCGATGTACCTGGGAACTACAAGGACCATGAGACCGGCGGTGGAACGGAAGGTAAGGTGAGCATAATACTGTATGTGTGTGCGTGAGTGTGTGTTTGTGTGTGTTTGTGAGTACATGTGTGTGTTTGTGTGTGTTTGTGTGGACTGCTAGTGCGGGTCAGAATGTGGTGGATGGACGAAACCGGAAGTGTGTGTGGTGAGTATTTCGCTCGTACAGCAAAGCTTTCTCGTAAAGCGGGTTACAAATTTACAGAAAGCTTTGCTTGTTAAGCGAAATTCTTGTTAAGATGGTTACTCGTTAAGCGAGGTACCACTGTAATTGCAGATGAGTAGATGTGAATCTTTATCTGACCAGTGTGGGCCGCTGCTGGGATAGCGTGTTTCAGGATGGCTGAGTTGCAGGAATGCAGCTGCCTCTTCCCAGTGGGTGCGGGGACTTGCGGTGTGCTGCGGGCAGGCTTCACAGGATAAGAAGTGTCCCAGTGGGAGGGATGCAAGTCTGAGCTGGCGTCTGTATCCAGGAGCCCCGGCCGGCAGCTTCCCTGGATACTTAGACACGTGCGTGTGGAGGAGCGTGTGACGTCACAGGGCTCAGGGCAGGCTACGGAAGCCTGTAGCGGGCAAAAGGGGTCCCAACGTGTTTCAGAGATGCAAAGCGTCGTTTCAGAGATGCAAAACGTGCCTCCTTCATCAGGGAATTCCCTGATGAAGGAGGCACGTTTTGCACCTCTGAAACGCGTTGGGACGCCTTTTGCCCGCTACAGGCTTCCGTAGCCTGCTCTGAGCCCTGTGACGTCACACGCTCCTCCACACGCACGTGTCTAAGTATCCAGGGAAGCCGCCGGCCGGGGCTCCTGGATACAGACGCCAGCTCAGACTTGCATCCCTCCCACTGGGTCACTTCTTATCCTGTGAAGCCTGCCCGCAGCACACCGCACGTCCCTGCACCCACTGGGAAGAAGCAGCTGCATTCCTGAAACTCAGCCATCCTGAAACACGCTATCCCAGGAGCGGCCCACTCTGGTCAGATAAATATTCACATCTACTCATCTGCAATTACTGTCATCACAAACAACAAGTAAGTTGTCCCCATTCATTTAAAAATCATTTAAAATTGTGTTTAAACTTGTGCTAACCCTTACTTTATCACTTTGTGAGCGCTATAGTCATGAGTTATATAAAGCCCCTAGGGCTGAAACCTGTACTTTCAAAGTACTGACAGAGTCCCAGCTCCAACCCAGACTGAAGAAACTCCAACACAACATCCCCCACCGGAGGAACCCCTAATGGACTTCTCCCAGAAAAGGACAGGAACCTGCGCCAAATTCTGGCATAAATTTTGGTGGTAGTTGGCTTCCTACTCTGCAAGAGAATGGAAACCAGCCCAGAGGAGAACCCCATCCCCTCTAACAGATTCCTCTCATATTCCAGGCCGTCAAATGAAGGCCTGGAAGGTGAGGGTGGAGCAGAGGGCCCTGGGAGTGGAGATTCCGTCTCTCCGGGAGAATCCAAGGGTCCGCTATTGACATTTTTTGTAGCCAAAAAAAAAAAAACGGCCTCCGGGGCCAAAAAGGAGCAACCAGAATCAACCGTGCTCCGTCCTCTCGAATCTTCTGCAGCACAGCTGGAAGCAGAATCAGAGGGGGAGGGGGGGGAAGGCATACAAGGAGGCCTTGATTCCAAGAGACCTGGAAGGCGTCCACCTCCCAGGGATTATCGTGAGGGCTGAGGGAACAAAAGCGAGAGACTTTCCTGTTGGCTCGGGTGGCAAACAGTTCCACAGTAGGGGATTCCCAAAGCTGCACTATTTGATTGAAGACCTCCCCATGCAGACTCCATTCCCCTTGGCATACTGGACTTCTGCTGAGAAAGTCGGCCTGAACATTGTCTACCCCTCGAATGTGTAGTGCCGTTAGGGAAGAGAGGTGTACCTGTGCCTGTGCCTCTGCGGTGTAGAGCAGGGACGTTTAACAGCCATCACTGCTTGCCGCTGTGCCGCAGAGGCTCCAATCGACTCTGCGTCAGACTGCAGAGCTGGTGAGTGCACAGTGATGGATAGTGTGAGAGCAGCGAGGGGTGAGTGGACCACATGGAAAATGGGGGTCACGGTGCTAAGAAGAGAAGGAACAGTATGGATAAGTGGGCACATAGGGGGTACAGTATGGATAAGTGGGTGCATAGGGGGGATTGTATGGATAAGTGGGTGCATAGAGAGGATTGTATGGATAAGTGGGCGCATAGAGAGGATTGTATGGATATGTGGGCATAGGGAGAATTGTATGGATAAGTAAGGGAATAGAGGTAACAGTATTAGTGTGAGCATAGGGGGGCAGCATGGATAAGTGGGAGCATGGATAAGTGGGAGCATGGATAAGTGGGAGCATTTGGGAGGCAGCATGGATAAGTGGGAGCATAGGGGGATCAGTATAGATAAGGGGAGCATAGGGGGATCAGTATAGATAAGGAGTATAGGGGGGCAGTATGGATAAGTGGGAGCACAGGGGGCAGTATGGATAAGTGGGAGAATAGGGGACAGTATGGATAAGTGGGAGCATAGAGGGCAGTATGGATAAGTGGAAGCATAGAGTGACAGTATGGATAAGTGGGAGCATAGGGGGATGAGTATGGATAAGTGGGAGCATAGGGGAGATAGTATGGAGAAGTGGGAGCGTGGATGTACAGTATGAAGAGGTAAATCTGATGTTTTTTGGTAACAACCTTACCATTGTTAAAAGAAGCCTTCCATGAAATATTGTATTCACTAAATGTGTGTGTGCATGTAATGTGTGATAATATACTCGCCTAACGCTGCACTCTCTAGTGTCCAGCGCCGGCCTCCTCTTCTCAGTGACATCGCTGCACTACAGAGTCTTCAGGACAAGCTGCTCTGCATGTCCCAGAGGTGACTTTTTGCCTGGGGAGGAAGGGAGGGGCGTCCATACACAATTCTTACAGAGGCCCTTTGCTCTCAGTGTCCGCCCCTGGCTCCTTGAGTATTGTATGTGGCGGCGCCGCAAAGCGCGGTGTCCCTCACATTCAGTACTACTTCCGGTGACGCAGGACGCACGAGTCACTGCTCCAGAAGTGCGTCCTATGATGCACATCCGGTCTGCGGCTTGTAGCTGCAAGATGTGACAGGCCCAATACAGCCAGTGCTGCAGCCTCCGCTATCCCACACAGCGGTATACAGTGTCAGAGGCCCAGCACCGCCTCTAGTGCTGTATACAGGCATCAGATAGGTGATCTGGCCTGTGACGACAGCGGTGGGTCTCTATTGTGAGAAGTCCACCACTGCCACTGGGTGTTTTATACACCCCCTGTTTTTTGGGGGTCAAATAAATATAAGACAATGTTTTATTTTCGGGGAAACCCGGTAGTACAATTGCCATCATTCTCCCCAAATGCACAACATAATGGCCCCCATTGTATTATAGTAACTTCATTAGAGCTAAAGCACTAAACCACAGACAATTTCAAGAATTTCTGTCTGAGCTAAATGTTGCCTATGAAGATATTCTGTACCACACAGAAGTCCGTTGGCTGAGTCGAGGAAGAGTTTTGAGACATTTCTATGACTTACTTCCACAGATTACAGCTTTTATGCTTTCAAAAAACAAAGAAGTATCAGAGCTCAATGATGCAGAATGGAAAGGGCACCCCACCTTTCTGACAGAAGTAACAGAGCTACTCATCAGTTTCAATGTGGAACTTCAAGGAAAAGGGAAGCTCATCTGTGATATGCAATCACATATGAAAGCATTTGAAGTAAAATTAGGCCTCCTTATCAAACAAGTGAAGGAGGAAAATTTCTGCCATCTCCCTGTAGCGCCCCTGAGCCACTCAGGGCACTATAGGGAACTGCATCCTCTTGAGGATGCAGGACCTTCCCCCTGGGACCTGGAGTACTAGTGCCAATACCACCAAAGCACAACCAAAATCCTAGTTCTCCACTCAACACCGGACATAGAGGGTTAATCACATAAGGGGATGGTCGCCATGGAAAGGAACGAGTCCCTGGGATTACCCAGCCTGGTGGGAGGGGTCAGCAGTCAGTCAGGAGAGAGTAGAGTGTGGCACACAGGAGAGGTGTGCGGACGTGCCTGAACTGGGTCCATGCAGCGGTGACCCGGGGGTACAGGAGAGAGGTCACCAGGTCGGGTACCGGAGATACCACTGGGACCGGAGCACGAACGGGGCACAGGGCCCTACATCAGGCGACAGTTCTACACGGCTTGATAAATACCTGCCCGGTGAGGACACCTTCACGGACTTCACCGAACCAAATAATCCGGGGAAATCAGCAGTAAACTAGGATCGGTGTTCAGACACTTACCTCCCCACAGGGTCCGCACTGCCCGCCGTACGGAGAAGGAGACTGTACCCCAAAAGAGACAGTCGGGCCCCAAACGCTCCACGCTATGGAGACCCAACCAACAGAGTGCCGGGGACAGAGCAACCTGGGTCACTACATTGGCACTGATACTCTATGGGACCTGAACCAGCAACCCCTGGGTCCGAGTGAGTAGATACTGTTAAAGACAACATGGTGTGGTCTCAGTTATCACCCCTGTTACATCTCCCAGGCACGGCCCTACCTGCGGAGGGCCTAACACCATTGCTGCAATCACCACCAGCTCTAGGAGTATCCACATTTTGCAGCGGCGGTTCTTCATCCTTAACCGCAACCCGCAGATGGTGTCACATGACATCAACTCTTATCACCCCTGTAAATACCCCCTTTTACAAAAGAAGCCCCAGGGCATGGGACCGGGCAACGGCCACCAGAGTGATATTCCCATTTGTTACCGCCCGGAACCCTGGGTGCTATATCCCCTTAACTCAAAATCTGTTAGCGGAAAAACCCTTGATTGCATTCCCAAAAGAAACGTGGGATTCACTGGAAAAGTTGCAAAAGGTGTTCCAATTAAAATTTAAAGATCTCCATGAACAGGACATACAGCTTTTCCGTAACCCGTTTTCTATTGACACTGAAAATGAGGATAGAATTTACCAAATGGAATTGGCTGAACTGTAGAATTGTGACTCTCTGAAAGACGCATTCAAGTCAAGCAGCTTGCCTAATTCTATGCATCTCTCCACTCTGAGACATATCCTAATCTCAGGAACAATGCACTCAAAATGGCAACCATCTGTGGCAGCATTTATGTCTGTGAACAGACTTTTTCCAGAATGAAACATCTGAAATCTCCAACCAGATATAGACAAACTGATGCACACTTGCATCACTTGTTACGTCTCGCAGTGACAAATATGGAACCGGACATTGACCATCTCATTAGTCAAATGCAGGCCCATAGTTCCAATTGAAATACTGGTCAGTTTGCTGATTTAAATTCACTTATTCTTTATTTTAAATATAGTGTTTGTTCCCGTTAAATTTTTTTACTTTAAAATAAGATATGTGCAGTGTGCATAGGGATTTGTTCATAGTTTGTTTTTTTTATAGTCTGGCCCTCCAACGGTCTGAGGGACAGTGAACTGGCCCCCTGTGTAAATGGTTTGGGGACCCCTGCTTTAAGTGTAAGTGTCTACAGCAAAAGTTCTTGCTCTCATTCTGCATCTCTTGGCAGCAAAAGCGCTGAGTAAAATAGGGGTTTTGATGCACTTTGGACATGTATTTTTGGTACAGATATTTGCACACATTACTATGAGTGAAAACGGTAACAAAAACGCTAAGAGAATTGACATGCTGCAGATTTAAATGTGCAAGTAAAAATAAGCAATGTGTGCATGCGACTTCAGGAATCTCATTTCACTTAGCTGGGATTAGGAAATTCTTTAGGTTTTGTGATTAATCTGTGGAGAAAAAAAAAAAGTGACAAAACCACAACATGTGTAAAGGCCCTGAGGCTCTAGAGAGAAACCGTAACCAATTGATGGCAGTATTAGCTACGAGAAACTGTTTGCAGAGAGTTATCCATCTTGAGGCGGTACAGGAGTCTCAGAATGGTGCAGTGTGATTAATGTAACTCTGGAACAGAAACGCTGCCTCCTGGGAAATGTAGTCTAAGGGCACAAAGGGTCAGCTGTCTGCAAGTTCAGAATGAAAACAACTGACCATAAAGATTCCTGCAGGAAAAAAAACAAAACTAGTGTGTTTTGAAACAAAGAAAAACAATAGGAGCACAAAAATGAAAAGTTGCCTTTTCACGAAGGGGTTAACCATATAAAAAGAGCACAATTTTAGGTTTGCAACTCACTGGCATTCGCTCAGTCACGCCTCCGATTCTGAAGTTCATTGTTGACCGAACAGTTTGAGCTCCATAATATTTGTCGTTGGGGACTTTCAGTTCACCGAAAGTGTCAGCTTCAATCCTGTACGACTCAGAACTTGCCTGCAATTATAACATGTGAAATGAGACAAATAAGCAGAGACAAATGAAGGAAACTGGTCACATTTATAATAAAATGCTATTACTCTGCAGAGGAGGATAATCTGCAAGTTAACAGTATTCTAAAGATGTGCAGCTGCCGCACTAAAACCACGGCTAAAAGGAAGAAATTAATTTGTTCTTCTGTCAGTCTCCGACTTTCAGTCACCGCTCAGTACAAGGTGACCCCATTTTACAAAGTGCACCACTCAGTGAATAAATCTAGTGATGCAGTGAGGATACTGACGCCACAGGTGGGTCACAGAATGTTAATCCATTCTGTGGTGAAAAGCTAGCAAGTGTACCCCTCTTAGAATTTACACCCTTCTGGGAATTCATCTATGGGTGTAGTGACTATTTTTACGCGATGAGCATTTTTTAGAAAAAAACACGCAGAGTAAAAATTGCAAATCTTCCCAATACATTGTAGTGCCCAATACACTGTGCCCAGCTTAGGCTTCTGGAATTACGCACCCATAAAAATAAAAGTGAGCTCCTAACTGTGTTTTAGGAGCACAGATTTCATTAGATTTGTTTTGGTGGGAGCCATGTCGCTTTTCCAGACCCTTGTGCTACCAGTAACTAGGACACCCCTATATTTCCGTTAACAGGTGATAGACCAGAGTGGGACTTGGTTTTTTTGAGGGTTGAGTTGAAGCTTTTATTTCTGGTATTTTGGGGTAGAGGACATTTTCGATCAGTTCACATGTATTCAAAGCTCTAAACTGAGCAGTTAAATTGGGATTTTCATCTAAGTATCTGAAACACACAATTCAGATAAAGCCCCAGATGGATCCATTCATTAATGAGACAGCAGAATTACTCCAGACTCCATTTGGTCTCGGTTTAGTGGTGTCCAGCTTTTCAGAGGTAAATAAACCTGTGGCCGACTTTGCTTTTGTGCACGCCTAAAAAGAGTCACTGCTGAATAATAGGCCAGACAGCATTTATAGTGTCTTAATCTGCCTCATTAGGCCTTGTGCGCACGCTGCGTTTTTTTCCGCATTTTTTCGGGTGCAGTTTTGGTCCCAAAACTGCATGCATTTCCTTCCCCGGCATCTGGCCAGATACCAGGGATCAATATTAGAAGGTGAAAAATTCCAGTACCAGCAAATAAAATGTAAAAATTTTTATTGAAACATAATTAAAAAGCCCATAACAAAAATTGTTAGGGTGGGTACAGAGCAAAGAAACGTCAATGCGCTTCAAGCTAAAAAAAGCCATGATGTTATACTCACCAAGGCGGCTGTCACACTGCTCCTGCTGCCTCTCATTCTTCTTCCAAGGCAGCTCATTAGGCTTATGCATATTCACTGCTTCTCCCGGCGGCTGTGACAGGTTAAAGTCAGACAAGCCCCCAGCCTGAGTGACAGCGTGTCTGAGGCTTCCAATCACATACGCCATTGGGCGGGTCTATAATGTACAGTAAAATAAATAAATTGGCATAGGATCCCTCATATTATGATACCAGCACAGGTAAAGCTCGACAGCTAGGGGCTGGTATTCTCAGGCTGGTGATACCCATGGTTATTGGGCGACCCCCCAGCCTAGAAATATCAGACAGCAGCCGCCCAGAATTGCCGCATCCATTAGATGCAACAGACCCGGCACTTTATCCAGCTCTTCCCGATTCCCATGGTGCAGAGGCAATCGAGGTAATGAGGGAGTTAATGGTAGCCCACAGCAGCCACTAAGTCCAAGATTAGTGATGGCAGGCGTCTATGAGACACCCCCTAATCACTAATCTGTAAATGAAAGTAAATAAACACAAACACCCGAAAAAATTCTATATTTGAAATAAAAGACAAAAAAGCACTTTCACCACTTTAACCCTCAAAACACCCCTGCAGGTTCGACGTAATCCACACAAGGTCCCACGACGCTTCCACCACTGCTACATGTGAAGCTACCAGTGAGTGCCATAGAAACATGACTGCCCGCTGTGACCTCCACGCAACAACTTTAGTGAGCTGCACGGTCAGCGGTGACGTCTCTCAGATTACCCGCAGCCACAGCTGGAGTCCTCCACCTGTGACAGCAAATCACCCGAGTGACGTCACTGCTGTTCGCTTCAAGTCACTCGGGTCATTTTTTGCTGTCACAGGTGGAGGACTCCAGTTGTAGTTGCAGGTAACCTGAGTGACGTCATGCTGACCGCGCAGCTCACTTCAGTTGTTGCATGGAGCTCAGAGCAGGCAGTCATGTTCTATGGCGCTCACTGTGAGCTTCAGATGTAGTGTTTTGTTGCCTTCTATGCTTTTTTTGGAGCCAAAAACGTGCATCTTTGTGGTCACCACGAAAATGCAATGTACACACATATAGCCTTATAGTGAATTTTCCGTCAGGGGTTCTGTTTCAATCACGTACTTGAAAGATTTACATGGAAAACCCAGTGTCAGCGCTCAGCATAGACGCAGGATAAATGTGAACCCAAGCCTTACTGCGATCTTTGGAAGGCAGAATGAACAAATCAACAGCAGGTAAAGAACTGATTATATTTTTCCGCCATTCACCGTGCAGTATAAGTGATTCGATGGCTTTATTGTTTGGGTGAGTACAATTACAGCGATAACATATTTAACATATTTTACGGATTATAAGTCTCACTTTTTTTCCGCCCATAACTGGGGATAAAATGGGGGCGCGTCTTACAATCCGGATATGGCTTACTGGGGCGGCGGTGGTGGAGCAGGGTCGGCAATACTGAGGGCTCGGAGAAGCAGTGGAGTGACTCAGGAACGTCACAGGATGGAGTGTAGCGCCAGCGGAAACCATTGATCTGCTGGCGGACTGCGGGGGTGTCACTGCACAGGGTGTCTTGGCGGTGGGTGCATTGATCTGACTGCGGGCTTCATTGCATCGCCCATGGTTGACACGATGGACTTCAAGAAAATGGCCACAGAGTCCTATCTGCGCATACGCCACCTCCATGGCCATTTACTTGAAGTCATCTCGTCAATGGCGGGCAATTCAACGGAGCCCTCAGTCACATCAATGGCACCCGCCACTGACACACCAAGTCCTGTGAATCTCCTAAGTCCCTTCACTGCAGCGACATCCCCACAGCCCGCCGGCAAATCAATGGCGCCCGACGCGACATCCCCGAGCCTACAGTATCTCCGAACCTCCTGAGCCACGAGCCTCTGTCTGCCATCCGATCCTACACAAAAGACATTGAAAAGATGGTCCTGTCAGTAGGTCCACAAAAAAACAGGAACTGACCAAGACAAACGGAACAATCGTCTAAATGAGCCCTAAAGGGGATGCATACCAGTATATCCAATATAATGAAGGAATTACAGGGGTTTCCCAGCATTTTAAAGAAAGCTGTCTAGGAGAAGGAAACTGCAAAATATACACAAAAAAAGTAATAAATTAGTTGCCCACACATTAAAGGTGAGTGCTCATGATCAGTATTTGCAGCTTCTTGGAAGTAGCACGCTTACTGTATCCAAAACGCTGCGTTGTACATATATAGAAATCCATGGCCCACTATGCTCATTTTTCCTGCGGCTTCCCAAGTCACAGCATTTCAATTTATGCTGCAGAGCCACGAATATTCTCAGCAGGGAAAACAGAATAAAAGTCCACAGCACCCCAAACCCTGATCGTGTGCACAGATGCTGCAGTCTACTGCGGAGAACACTCGTGGCCCGGCAGGAGAGGACACGCTGCGTCCAGGATGCAGTCTTTCCTCATCATGTGCAAAAAAAACTTAGGCTATGTGCGCACGCTGAGGTTTTTTTTGCTGCTGATGTGGTGCAGTTTATTATGCAGATTGTTGGCCAAAATGTGTCGTTATCCCAGCAAAGTCAATGAAAATTCTGAAGTCCTGTGCACACGTTGCTGCTTTTTTTCCTTGCAGTTTTGGGTGCAGAAAAAAAAATTGTGGTACATCAATTGTTGGTGCATTTTTTTCCCTTCCAGCCAATGATTTCACTAAAAAAACGCATCGCACAAAAACGCATGCGGGTTTTTTGTCGCGTTTTTCTGCCACAAGGTGCATTTTTGGTGCAGCACATTTCTGTACCTAATCTGTAGCATGTGCACATAGCTGAAGTCCCCTGCTTCTTGCACGATAATCCTTGCTAAGTAACTAATGTCGCAAATAATTGCAATGATGCTTGTGTGACTGCTAGCAGTCACTTGAATGATTGATAGACATCAATGCAGTAGAGTATTTTTCCACCACTTTCTGCTCCAAGGCTTCATTATAGCCAATGATACTTAGCATTTTGTGCTCAACCATAAAAATGGAAAGCTGGAGGGAAAGTGCATTTATATGGGATGCAACTGATACTCGCTGCATCAGTTTTTGTGTTTTGTAGCTAAATGAAAAAAAAAAAAAAAAAAAAAAAAAGGCAGTTTTCAATTTCATATGAATCTAAGAACAAAATAAAGGCATGCCAAATCAAATGCTATATGTACAAAACTAGAGATGGGCAGACCGATTAGTAAGACTCCAACCCATCGGCTGGGCTTAGACGTGCCTTATGTTCAGGGATCCTGGAGCAGCTTTTGATTATCTGGACTGGCACAACGTTATCTGTGCATTATGCTGCAATAATGACATCGCTCCAATCCCAGATAATCTAAATCCATGCAGGAGGACCCAGAAAATAAGAAATTTGTGAACCTACAGTCCAGCAATGCAGTGACTCACTCTACCTGCTTCTACTACAGACTTTCTCGCAAAGAACCTCATCTATACACATGCACCACCCAGAAGAGATTAGAAAGCCACATTCTAGCACACACTTGTACAGGATTGTGTGTGCTGCCGTATATAACAGTCTCATTACTAGGGTAAGGTCACCTTTACAGAATTTGCTATTCAATCCTTCTCAAACCTGGCTGGAAAACGGTTTTGTTTTTTTCTTTTTAATCATGCCAAATTGTGTAATAGGTGAACGTCTCATTGTTTGCTAGGACAAAGAACATCAGAAAATTAAGAAAAAAAACAAAACACACTAGCTTTAACCCCTTAACGACCGCAGGCAGTAACATTACATCCTAAACTACCATAGTGTAATCCCCACCGGCTGAAGCTGATTTGTACAGCTAACATGTGCCTCTCAGGCATAAGTGGATCCACGTTCCGCCCGTGCCTGTTAACCCCTTAAATGGCGCTGTTAAAACGTCACAGTGCTATTGAAATGTCAGTCGCAGTAAATCTCCCATCGTGCTCACTGTGACGTGATCACTGAGAACCAATGGTTGTCATGGTAGTACAGGGTCATGTGAGGACTCCTGTAGCTCACATGACTCACTTCCAGCTTTACCAGGTCGGCTGCCGTCAGTGACAAGATGTGAGTATTTCTGTTGTTCTTAACTGTGAAGCCGTGATCAGTAGAAATAAATGAGTGATCAGACTGATGATCCTTATTAAAAATAAAAAAAAAATTAAAAAAAAAACCTAAAAAGTTGAAATGACCCCTCTTTCGCCTCATTGAACATTAAAGGGTTAAAAAAAATTACACATTTGGTATCGCTGCATTTAGAATAAAGAGAAAGCGAGCGAGAGAATTCGTCGCGCGACATATGACAACGAAATCCTGCACCATTGACATACATTATGCCTCCTTCCAAATTACGACGGAATCATGACGGGTGCGTTTTTTTGCTGCTACAAAAAATGCTGCATTCTGCGTCTCTCAGGTCCAACGGTCAGTCACTAAACGACTGATGCGCTGCGCGGCGGGTGCAACGCAAGGTCATCAGTCACAATCCACCACTCATACAAGTCTATGGGAAACAACAGAATCCGCCAAACGGATCACGTTGTTCCTCAGAGCAGCAGATTGTGACTGATACAAAATATTTTTTCCGCACTAGGAATTCTTTTCCCTTTTCCAGTTCACTATATGGTAAAACTCATGGTTTCATTTACGAGAACATCTCGTCCCACAAAAAATAAGCTCCAACATGGCAAGATTGACATAAAAATAATGTTATGGCTCTTGGAAGAAGGGGAGTAAAGAAAAGAAAATAAAAATGGAAAATTGGCCAGGGGTGAAGGGGTTAAATGGAACTCGTCATGTGGAAAAATGCTACTAACCTGCAGATATGGGATTAAACCGCATAATAACCCCTTACCAACATTGGATATACTATGTATGTCATGGTTGTCTGAGTCTTAACACCATTTGACATACCCTGTATATCATGGCAATCGTGAGGGTTCCAGCGCTGTACTCCTTCCGGGTGTTCGGCTGATGTTACAGAAGAGACCGGGCTCTTACTGCCAGGAGTGGTGCCACCAATTTAACCCCATAAATGCGGAAATCAATTGTGATCGCAGCAGTCAGGTGGCAGGGACAGGCTAGTTCTCCTCTCCCGAGCACTCGAATCTTTAACTATGACAATTTCGAGCCAACTTGCTATGAAGAGCCTCACACACCATGCCAGATACATGGTGATTTTGAATATGAAGGACTGGAGAAAACGGGTTTATTGCCGCGCTAAAAACCACGAGCATGTATAAGTCAAAATATTCTCTTTATTTAGATCATTCCTACGCGTTTCTGAGGCTCATCTGCCTCCTTCCTCAGGGAAAAAGAATCTTACAGACAGAGAGGATTTATCCTTATAAAGCAGCAAACAGAGAAAAAAAAAAAAAAAATTGTGAAAGCAACCAATCATGACATCATCATTACATATGTTCCTGAGCGATGACTCATTGCCTTGTGGAATAAGGCTATGTCATAACATATACAACACAAGTTTCAAATAAAAGGCAATAAACAATAATAAAGGACAAAGAGAAAATGAATAAAAATAAACAAAAAATTCCTATTTGAATATGCGCTTATCTGTGTTTAATTTTTAGAAAAATAGTCTTTAAGTGTATATGAAAAGAGGGAGAAGTTTTTATTTGTGATTTATTTATTTATTTGTTTATTTTATTTTATATAATATATATAAGAAAGGGAAAAGTATTTTATTTAAATATGAAAATATATATGTAAAAGCAATGGACAAAGGGAAAGAGAATTAATTCCCGTATCCAAGACAGATTTAAACCCATAGAATTGTGTCTGTGTTCTCATATGCTATTAAGCTACCAATGCTCCATATAAACAGCTTGGTGTTGAAAGCAACCACAGATAAACACCTGGACAATTAGGGGATTAGAAAAAAAGTGTATGATTATAAAACCCATAAAGTATAGAGAGATTCAGGTTTGTGATATACTATTCAGTATATATGAAAATCAATATATATGAAATAGAATATGTGAGGATTTTTTATATTGCATTCTAAAAGAGATGCATTTAGTATAATTCTAATTAGTGATATACGGAGAGAAAAAAAATATATTTATTTAATGGTGTATTTATAAGTATATAAGAATGAGTGATATTAACCACAGTGATTTCATTATGAGACATGACATAATGGAAGGAGGAACATGCAATTTCAGAACTAGAGAAAAGAAAAAATGAATGAAGAACGAAAAATTATAATGCACATACATGAAGAGACAGTTTCTCTGTCTAGAAAGGTGAAGTGGGTTCAGACCGTGGGAAAGAGATGAACCGCGCATGATCACGATACGTATAAGGAACCAGTTCCTCACCAAAGGAGGTGATGTGAGGTCAAACTGTGAGGAAAGGAGATGAGTGTGCAAAGTGCCGATTCATGGAGAAACATGAATCACAATATTAGAAACAAAGCAAGAGAAAGATGCACGGGGTATTAGCCGACAATAAGAGGTCGGGGAATAAAGTCTGATTGGATTACAAAGATATGTAAATATTTAAATATATGAATAAAGTCTGATTGGATTACAAAGAATATGTGAATATAGATGTAGGTTGTGATACAAAATATTGTGTGTGAGGGTGTGAATTAAACATAACGATCTCTGAGGCAGAATAGTGACATCTATATATACATATATATAAATGCATGCATATATATATATACACATACCTGCATACACACATATATATACGTGAAATCAGAATTACTGAGGGTCTAAAAGAAAAATATATGACACAGATATCCTGATAGTGTCACAAAGATATGTGAATGTGTATGAAATATAACAATACAAGGAAATACCAAAACATAACGAAAAAAACATATAATGCAAGAAAATGAAATCATAAAGATGTCTGAAAGTAAGACAAAAATGTATTATCCCAAAAGTAAAAAATATATATATATATAATATATAATGGATATATATGACATGTAAAAAGTATAAAGAAACTGGGGTTTTTTTTAAAAGAAAAAGGATAAATTACGGATAAACCTATGAACACGTTAGAATGTTAAAAAACATATATGCTTAAAATTACAATAAAAACATACATTATATACATAATTCATCAAATGAAATAATTTTGTAAAATTTCTAAAGGAATATGATTATAAATATACAAAAATTGGGACACTTTTTTCCTCTAAAAATTTTTTTTTTTTTTTTTATTTTTTTTAATTTTTTTTAAAACCTTTCTTAGAACATATAAAAATATATACATTAGGATTATAACACTAAAAACAAGAGGAATACTGAAAGAATGTGTATCAGTTGGGAATCTAAGCATGACACACAGAATAGATCAGCTGTCAGAAAAATTATGTATAATTATAACAACTCACTAGAATAAAACATAGGGATACGAGGACGGTAGTTAATAGAACAGATCAGTCACTTCATTTAAGCCGAAAGGCTTCAGTGTATTTAACCTATGTATCCAAAATGTCTCTTTTCTGCTGAGGACCTCTGCTCTATCCTTCACACTTGTGGGAATCTGTTCTATAGGTGTTATTTTAAAATCCAAACTTTTATTATGAAAGATTGTGCAATGTTTGGATAGACCATGTTGTAAAAAACCTGTTCTTATATTGTGGCGATGGGAGTTTAGCCTATTGTGAAGTGCCTGGGATGTCCTACCCACATATTGTTTGCCGCATGAACAGTCTACCAGGTATATAACATGGTCAGACTGGCATGTTAGACGATAATTGATTTTAAAATTTTCCGAATTCCCTAGAGAGCAAAAAGTAGTCCTCCCATGGCAAATGCTCCTGCAGCATAAGCAATTTTTCGAGCCACATTTATAGGAACCTACTATCGCCATGGGCTTTGGGCTCAATATCTCAGTTCTAAGCCTACTCGGAGCCATTATAGTTTTGATCGTTGGGGCCCGCCTAAAGGTGACACCTGGTTTAGAAGGTAGAAAAGGCTTTAAAATGGGATCATTGAGCAGAATGTCCCAATGTTTGGTGAGGGTATCCCTTATAGCGACATTATCCCCACTATAGGTAGTAATAAAATTCAGAGTAAACTCCTGCTTCCCTTTTTCCGCTTTCAACAGACTTTTGTCGTTCAATAGCCCCAAAGGGCAAGGGTCAGAGTCTCTCTTGATCAAATCTGATTGTTTAAATTTTAAAGTCTCTTTGTAAGCTCTCTGGACCAGCGTCTTAGGATATTCTTTTTCTAGGAACCGCTCCCTTAAAATCCCTACTTGTTCTTTAAAATCAATGTCATTAGTACAGTTCCGCCTTATGCGCTTATATTGATTTGGGGGGATATTGGATAGCCACTTCACATAATGCTCACTCCCATAGTGGATGTACCCATTTGCATCAACTTGTTTAAAAAAAATTTTTGTGTGGATTTTACCATTATTATGAAAGATGGTTAGGTCCAAAAAGTTAATTTCTTCCTTGTGTGTTACTGATGTGAAGGACAAACCCCAGTCATTATCATTCAAGTTATCTAGGAAGTTGTTAATATCTACAAAATCACAGTCCCAAATTACGAATAAATCATCGATGAATCTTTTATATAATACTAGACTATCACTGAATCTGCCACTCTCTATGTACATGATAATGACTGGGGTTTGTCCTTCACATCAGTAACACACAAGGAAGAAATTAACTTTTTGGACCTAACCATCTTTCATAATAATGGTAAAATCCACACAAAAATTTTTTTTAAACAAGTTGATGCAAATGGGTACATCCACTATGGGAGTGAGCATTATGTGAAGTGGCTATCCAATATCCCCCCAAATCAATATAAGCGCATAAGGCGGAACTGTACTAATGACATTGATTTTAAAGAACAAGTAGGGATTTTAAGGGAGCGGTTCCTAGAAAAAGAATATCCTAAGACGCTGGTCCAGAGAGCTTACAAAGAGACTTTAAAATTTAAACAATCAGATTTGATCAAGAGAGACTCTGACCCTTGCCCTTTGGGGCTATTGAACGACAAAAGTCTGTTGAAAGCGGAAAAAGGGAAGCAGGAGTTTACTCTGAATTTTATTACTACCTATAGTGGGGATAATGTCGCTATAAGGGATACCCTCACCAAACATTGGGACATTCTGCTCAATGATCCCATTTTAAAGCCTTTTCTACCTTCTAAACCAGGTGTCACCTTTAGGCGGGCCCCAACGATCAAAACTATCTTGGCTCCACTATCTTGGCTCCACATCTTCTCCTCTTCCTCTCACTGTTGGGGTCCCTCAAGGCTCAGTCCTTGGCCCTCTTCTTTTCTCCCTCTACACTGCCCCAATTGGTCAGACCATCAGCAGATTTGGCTTTCAGTACCATCTTTATGCTGATGACACACAGCTATACACCTCCTCCCCTGAGCTCACCCCCGCTGTACTACAGAACACCAGTGACTGCCTGACTGCAGTTTGCAATGTCATGTCTGCTCTCTATCTGAAACTTAACCTTTCCAAAACTGAACTTCTTCTTTTCCCTCCATCTTCCAACTTTCCTCAACCTGACATCTCCCTCTCTGTGTGTGGCACAACGATAAGTCCTAGGCCGCAAGCTCGCTGCCTGGGGGTTATACTTGACACTGATCTTTCCTTCACCTCCCACATACAATCTCTTGCCCGCACCTGCCGCTTGCACCTCAAGAACATCTCTAGAATCCGCCCCTTTCTCACAATGGAAACGACAAAAACCCTCACCGTGGCCCTGACCCACTCTCGCTTGGACTACTGTAACTCTCTATTAATTGGTCTCCCCCTAACTAGACTCTCTCCTCTACAGTCAATCCTTAATGCAGCAGCCCGGGTCACCTATCTGGCTAACCGCTACTCGGATGCCTCTGCTCTGTGCCAGTCATTGCACTGGCTGCCCATATATCATAGGATCCAATTCAAACTGCTTGTTCTCACCCACAAAGCTCTCCACAGTGCAGCACCCCCCTACATCTCCACCCTCCTCTCTGTCTATCAGTCCACCCGTTCTCTACGCTCTGCAAGCGACTTTCGACTAACATCCACACTAATTCGAACCTCCCACTCCCGGATCCAAGACTTCTTCCGAGCTGCACCAACCCTCTGGAACGCTCTACCCCAAGAAGTTAGGACAAATCACAACTTACTCAGCTTCAGACGCACCCTAAAGACGCATCTTTTTAGGGCGGCCTATCACACTCCCTAATCAGATTCGATTCACATAGTCCCTCTACAACCTCTCACAACATAGCTCCACATCAAACTCCATGGCACCCAAAGGCATCTCAAGGCTCGGGCCCACTGGTCCAGGAAACCATTATCCAGCCCCATTTCCATGAGATGGTTGGATTGTCATTGTAAATAAGCACTTGAACCTTGCCTCTCCCCCCATCTCATTGTAGATTGTAAGCTCTCACGAGCAGGGTTGTATTTTTTTTTCCCCTCTAAATATTGTATTTCTATAACTGTTACTTGTTTGTATATGATCCTCCTGAATTGTAAAGCGCTACGGAATATGTTGGCGCTATAGAAATAAAGATTATTATTATTTATTATTAAAACTATAATAGCTCCGAGTAGGCTTAGAACTGAGATATTGAGCCCAAAGCCCATGGCGATAGTAGGTTCCTATAAATGTGGCTCGAAAAATTGCTTATGCTGCAGGAGCATTTGCCATGGGAGGACTACTTTTTGCTCTCTAGGGAATTCGGAAAATTTTAAAATCAATTATCGTCTAACATGCCAGTCTGACCATGTTATATACCTGGTAGACTGTTCATGCGGCAAACAATATGTGGGTAGGACATCCCAGGCACTTCACAATAGGCTAAACTCCCATCGCCACAATATAAGAACAGGTTTTTTACAACATGGTCTATCCAAACATTGCACAATCTTTCATAATAAAAGTTTGGATTTTAAAATAACACCTATAGAACAGATTCCCACAAGTGTGAAGGATAGAGCAGAGGTCCTCAGCAGAAAAGAGACATTTTGGATACATAGGTTAAATACACTGAAGCCTTTCGGCTTAAATGAAGTGACTGATCTGTTCTATTAACTACCGTCCTCGTATCCCTATGTTTTATTCTAGTGAGTTGTTATAATTATACATAATTTTTCTGACAGCTGATCTATTCTGTGTGTCATGCTTAGATTCCCAACTGATACACATTCTTTCAGTATTCCTCTTGTTTTTAGTGTTATAATCCTAATGTATATATTTTTATATGTTCTAAGAAAGGTTTTAAAAAAAATAAAAAAATATAAAAAAAAAAAAAAATTTAGAGGAAAAAAATGTGTCCCAATTTTTGTATATTTATAATCATATTCCTTTAGAAATTTTACAAAATTATTTCATTTGATGAATTATGTATATAATGTATGTTTTTATTGTAATTTTAAGCATATATGTTTTTTAACATTCTAACGTGTTCATAGGTTTATCCGTAATTTATCCTTTTTCTTTTAAAAAAAACCCAGTTTCTTTATACTTTTTACATGTCATATATATCCATTATATATTATATATATATATATTTTTTACTTTTGGGATAATACATTTTTGTCTTACTTTCAGACATCTTTATGATTTCATTTTCTTGCATTATATGTTTTTTTTCGTTATGTTTTGGTATTTCCTTGTATTGTTATATTTCATACACATTCACATATCTTTGTGACACTATCAGGATATCTGTGTCATATATTTTTCTTTTAGACCCTCAGTAATTCTGATTAAACGTATATATATGTGTGTATGCAGGTATGTGTATATATATATGCATGCATTTATATATATGTATATATAGATGTCACTATTCTGCCTCAGAGATCGTTATGTTTAATTCACACCCTCACACACAATATTTTGTATCACAACCTACATCTATATTCACATATTCTTTGTAATCCAATCAGACTTTATTCATATATTTAAATATTTACATATCTTTGTAATCCAATCAGACTTTATTCCCCGACCTCTTATTGTCGGCTAATACCCCGTGCATCTTTCTCTTGCTTTGTTTCTAATATTGTGATTCATGTTTCTCCATGAATCGGCACTTTGCACACTCATCTCCTTTCCTCACAGTTTGACCTCACATCACCTCCTTTGGTGAGGAACTGGTTCCTTATACGTATCGTGATCATGCGCGGTTCATCTCTTTCCCACGGTCTGAACCCACTTCACCTTTCTAGACAGAGAAACTGTCTCTTCATGTATGTGCATTATAATTTTTCGTTCTTCATTCATTTTTTCTTTTCTCTAGTTCTGAAATTGCATGTTCCTCCTTCCATTATGTCATGTCTCATAATGAAATCACTGTGGTTAATATCACTCATTCTTATATACTTATAAATACACCATTAAATAAATATATTTTTTTTCTCTCCGTATATCACTAATTAGAATTATACTAAATGCATCTCTTTTAGAATGCAATATAAAAAATCCTCACATATTCTATTTCATATATATTGATTTTCATATATACTGAATAGTATATCACAAACCTGAATCTCTCTATACTTTATGGGTTTTATAATCATACACTTTTTTTCTAATCCCCTAATTGTCCAGGTGTTTATCTGTGGTTGCTTTCAACACCAAGCTGTTTATATGGAGCATTGGTAGCTTAATAGCATATGAGAACACAGACACAATTCTATGGGTTTAAATCTGTCTTGGATACGGGAATTAATTCTCTTTCCCTTTGTCCATTGCTTTTACATATATATTTTCATATTTAAATAAAATACTTTTCCCTTTCTTATATATATTATATAAAATAAAATAAACAAATAAATAAATAAATCACAAATAAAAACTTCTCCCTCTTTTCATATACACTTAAAGACTATTTTTCTAAAAATTAAACACAGATAAGCGCATATTCAAATAGGAATTTTTTGTTTATTTTTATTCATTTTCTCTTTGTCCTTTATTATTGTTTATTGCCTTTTATTTGAAACTTGTGTTGTATATGTTATGACATAGCCTTATTCCACAAGGCAATGAGTCATCGCTCAGGAACATATGTAATGATGATGTCATGATTGGTTGCTTTCACAATTTTTTTTTTTTTTTTCTCTGTTTGCTGCTTTATAAGGATAAATCCTCTCTGTCTGTAAGATTCTTTTTCCCTGAGGAAGGAGGCAGATGAGCCTCAGAAACGCGTAGGAATGATCTAAATAAAGAGAATATTTTGACTTATACATGCTCGTGGTTTTTAGCGCGGCAATAAACCCGTTTTCTCCAGTCCTTCATATTCAAAATCTGCTCTATAACGGGGCCGCTGCAGAACCACCCAAGCGCTCATCCATGCTAATAAAGGGGTTGTGACTGGCACAACCCGGCCAGGTGAGTGCACTGTTTTTATCCTCTTTCACTCTGTAAACCGGGTAAAACCCTATTGCGCCTTTCTTGTCTCCCCCACTACAGCAGATACATGGTGAGAAAGGCGAAGAGTCAGTGCTGTGAGTACAGTCATGGCCAAAAGTTTTGAGAATGACACCAAAATTATTTTTTCACATGATCTGTTGCCCTCTGGTTTTTAATTGTGTTTGTCTGATGTTTACATCACATACAGAAATATAATTGCAATCATATTAGGAGTACCAAAAGGTTATATTGACAGTTAGAATGAGTTAATGCAGCAATTCAATATTTGCAGTGTTGACCCTTCTTCAGGACCTCTGCAATTCTCCCTGGCATGCTCTCAATCAACTTCTGGACCAAATCCTGATTGATAGCTGTCCATTCTTGCATAAGCAATGCTTGCATTTTGCCAGAATTTGTTGGTTTTTGTTTGTCCACCCGTCTCTTGATGATTGCCCACAAGTTTTCAATGGGATTAAGATCTGGGGAGTTTCCAGGCCATGGACCCAAAATCTCTATGTTTTGTTCCATGAGCCATTTAGTGATCACCTTTGCTTTATGGCAAGGTACTCCATCATGCTGGAAAAGGCATTGTTGGGCGCCAAACTGCTCTTGGACAGTTGGGAGAAGTTGCTCTTGGAGGACATTCTGGTACCATTCTTTATTCATGGCTGTGTTTTTAGGCAAGACTGTGAGTGAGCCGATTCCCTTGGCTGAGAAGCAACCCCACACATGAATCGTTTCAGGATGCTTAACAGTTGACATGAGACAAGACTGGTGGTAGCGCTCACCTCTTCTTCTCCTAATAAGCTGTTTTGCAGATGTCCCAAACAATCGAAAAGGGGATTCATCTGAGAAAATGACTTTACCCCAGTCCTCAGCAGTCCACTCCCTGTACCTTTTGCAGAATATCAGTCGGTCCCTGATGTTTTTTCTGGAGAGAAGTGGCTTCTTTGCTGCCCTCCTTGAAACCAGGCCTTGCTCAAAAGAGTCTCCGCCTCACAGTGCATGCAGAAGCACTCACACCAGCCTGCTGCCATTGCTGAGCTAGCTCGGCACTGCTGGTAGTCCGATCCCGCAGCTGAAACAGTTTTAAGATACGGTCCTGCGTTTGCTGGTCCTTCTTGGGCGCCCTGGAGCCTTTTTGGCAACAATGGAAGCTCTCTCCTTGAAGTTCTTGACGATGCGATAGATTGTTGACTGAGGTGCAATCTTTGTAGCTGCGATACTCTTCCCTGTTGAGCCATTTTTGTGCAGAGCAATGATGGCTGCATGTGTTTCTTTAGAGATAACCATGGTTAACTGAAGAGAAACAATGATACCAAGCACCAGCCTCCTTTTAAAGTGTCTAGTGGTGTCATTCTTACTTAATCATGACTGATTGATCACCAGCCCTGTCCTCATCAACACCCACACCTGTGTTAATGGAACAATCACTAAAACAATGTTAGTTGCTCCTTTTAAGGCAGGAATGCAATGCTGTTGAAATGTGTTTTGGGGGTTAAAGTTCATTTTCTAAGCCAATATTGACTTTGCAAGTAATTGCTGTTAAGCTGATCACTCTTTATGACATTCTGGAGTATATGCAAATTGCCATTAGAAAAACTTAAGCAGCAGACTTTGTAAAAATTAATATTTGTAGCATTCTCAAAACGTTTGGCCATGACTGTACAGCACTGATGTATAAGGGTACATTCACACTTGCGTTGTTGTGTGACGCATGTGAGGGATGCGTTGTAAATAGTGTGATATAAAGGCAACGGATTCCTGTGAAATAACACGTTGCGTTAAGCCGAGAGAGAAAGAGAGAGAGCCCGCATCATCACCGCACACACACCGGCACTACTGCCCCCATCACCACACACACCGGCACTACCGCCCCCATCATCATCACTGCACACACCGGCACTACCGCCCCCATCATCACCGAACACACCGGCACTACCGCCCCCATCATCACCGAACACACCGGCACTATCGCCCCATCATCATCACTGCACACACCGGCACTACCATACCCATCTCACCGCACACACCGGCACTACCGCCCCCATCATCACCGTACACACTGGAACTACCGCCCCCATCATCATCACTGCACACACCGGCACTACCGCCCCCATCATCACCGCACACATGCAGGCACTACCGCACCCATCATCACCGCACACACCCCGGCACTACCGCACCCATCATCATCACTGCACACACCGGCACTACCGCCCCCATCATCACCGCACACACCCTGGCACTACCGCTCCTATCATCACTGCACACACGCATGCACTTCCGCTCCCATCATCACCGCACACACAACCTCAGTGACGTCCCCGCTGACAACACGACTCACTTCAGTTGCTCTGTGGCGCTGACAGGAGTGGCGGTGTTCTATGGCCACTCCTGTCAGCTTCTGATGTAGCAGAGCTGAAAGCGTCGTGGGACCTTGTTTGGATTACGTCAGACCTGGAGGGGTATTTGGGGATTAATAAAGTGGTGAAAGAGGGTGTTTTTTTGGCTTTTATTCCAAATAAAGTATTTTTTGGGGTGTATGTGTTTACTTTCACTTACAGGTTAATCATTGGGGGTGTCTCATAGACGCCTGCCATGATTAACCTAGGACTTAATGGCAGCTATGGGCTGCCATTAACTCCTTATTACCCCGATTGCCACCGCACCAGGGCAATTCGGGATGAGCCGGGTAGAGTCCCGGGACTGTCACATCTAATGGATGCAGCAAATTCGGGTGGCTGCTGGTTGATATTTTTAGGCTGGGGGGCTCCCCATACCGTGGGGCTCCCCATCCTGAGAATACCAGCCTTCAGCCGGGTGGCTTTATCTTGGCTGGTATGAAAATTGGGGGGGAAACCGCACATTATTTTTTAAAAATTATTTATTTATTGTACTGCATGATATAGACCCGCCCACCGGCGGCTGTGATTGGTTGCAGTGAGACAGCTGTCACTCAGTGTGGGGGCGCGTCTAACTGCAACCAATCATAGGCGCCGGTGGGCTGGGGAAGCAGGGAATACAAGATGGAATAATGAGCGCCCAGCATTTTCAAAAGAGAAGCAGCCAGAGCAGTGTGACAGCCGTGCAGCGCCGCGCCGGTGATCGGTCAGTGATTGGTGACTATGAGAGAGGGGCGAGAGGGAGAGACCGACAGACAGAGACAGACAGAGACCTTTTTAAACAATTTAGAACGTTCTGTTGGATATGCTGAGCATGCTCAGTAGAACATGACGGAATCCTGCACTAGAATCCGTCGCCAAACACATGGCGACGAAATCCAGCACCATAGACATTCATTATCTAAAAGCACTCTAACCCACTGCAATGATTGAGCATTACAGTGGATTATAGTAATGACCAGACAAGTTAAAGTTAGTGTCCCATAAAGGGACTAAGTTACAAAAAAAAAAAAAAAATCAGATATAAAAGAAAATCTGAAAAAAATAATTCAAATATAAAAAAAAAAAAAAAAGAAGCACACGCTTGGTATTGCTGCGTCTGACTGTAACAACCCAAGCTCACTGTCTCACTAGTAAACCTCTTGAGTGAGTACCGTAAAAAATAAAAATAAACTTTGCAAAACTATCACTTTATAATACAACTGACAAAAAATGGTGTAAAACGCAATTAAAAAAAAGGAAATTAACGTATTGCTGATAATGTTAAAAAAAAGCCATCATACAGCTCAGTCAGCAAAAAAATAAAGCTATAGCTCTCAAAACAATTATTTTTCTATAAAATAGTTCCTATGGTGTAAAAGCGGAAAAACAAAATAAAAATAAATAAATCGTAGTATCGCTGTACTCGCACTGAAGCAAAGAATAAAGCTGTTACTACTTTTATGAAACATTGAATGGCATAACAAAACATTCTTGAATTTCTGTTTCTTCTTGATTCTGCCTCACAAGAACAGAATAGAAAGTGATCAGATTACTACGTGGCCCAAAAGGGTACCAATAAATCTCCAACTCATCCCGCAACAAACAAGCCCTCACATGACTCAGCTGAAATATAAAAATAAATTATAGCCTTTAAATTTTGATGATGCAAAAAAACCTTTGTTTAGTAAAATAAGCATTCTTAGTGTGATAACCAAACTTAAATAAAAAATAATCTATATCTACATACTGCATAATTGCCTTATTCTGTCTTGCTCCAAAATGACGTCATTACAGTGACAACCGTCGTCGTAACCAGGGTACACATCGGGTTACTAAGCAATGCGCTTTGCTTAGTAACTCGATATTTACCCTGGCTACGTGTGCAAGGAGCCTAACTGAACAGCCCGAACTACGGGCCGACAGGACGACGGACGACATTTCCCCGCTCGGCTCCGCCCCCCCCCCCGCACTCCGCATGTATTCACTGAACACACACACACACACACACACACACACACACAACCTGGATAGTCACCTGTCCCTAGCCATGCAGTCCCCGGCACTGACGTCCCACCCCGCACTCAGCCCCCCCGCACATATTAGGCTGCTTTCACACTTGCGTTGTGAGACATCTGTCACAGTGCGTTGTGTGAAGCATGTGACGGATGCGTTGCAAATAGTGTGCTAATAAAGTAACGGATTCCTGTAAAAGAACGTTTTGCTTGTTTTGTTTTTTTAATCTTTCACCAGGAAAAGGAGATTTGCGGTCGGGAGGAGAGTGAGAGGTGACCGCAAATCCCCTGAGTGACCGCAGTGAGCCACGCGATCAGCTGTGCCGTCACTCAGGTGACCCGTGGCCACAGCTGCAGTCCTCCTCCCGAGAGCTGTGTCCGCAGGTCACCTCAATGAGGGCATAGTTGATCGCGCAGCTCACTTCAGTTGCTGCATGGAGCTGCTAGAAAGCGGTTGTGTTCTACTGCCGCTCCTGTCAGCTTCATGTAGCAGAGCTGAAAGCGTCGTGGGACCTCTGTGGATTACGTCGGACCTGAAGGGGTATTTGGGGGTTTAATAAAGTGGTGGAAGAGGGTTTTTTTGTCTTTTATTCCAAATAAAGGATTTTTTCGGGTGTATGTGTTTATTTTCTTTAACTTACAGGTTAATCATGGAAGGTATCTCGGGGAGATGCCTGCCATGATTAACCTAGGACTTAGTGGAAGCTATGGGCTGCTGCCATTAACTCCTTATTACCTCGACTGCCACTGCACCAGGGCAATTCGGGATGAGCCGGGTAGAGTCCCGGGACCGTCGCATCTAATGGATGCGGCAATTCAGGGTGGCTGCTGGCTGATATTGTTAGGTTGGGGGGCTCCCCATGACGTGGGGCTCCCCATCCTGAGAAAAACAAACAGTCTTCAGCCGTGTGGCTTTATCTTGGCTGGTATCAAAATTGGGGGAACCACACGTCGTCTTTTTTTTTAAATTATTTATTTATTGTACTGCACGATATAGACCTGCCAACCGGTGGCTGTGATTAGTTGCAGTGAGACAGCTGTCACTCAGCGTGGGGGCGGGTCTGACTGCAACCAATCATAGGCGCCGGTGGGCGGGGGAAGCAGGGAATACTGTACGAGATTGAATAATGAACAGCCGGCATTTTCAAAAGAGGTAAAATGCCGCCGGATCTTTGTGACAGCCGTGCAGCGCCGCGCCCGTGATCGGTGAGTATGAGAGAAGGGGGGGGGGGGGGAGACCAGGAGTGATTTATACGATTTAGTTCGTTCTGCTGGACATGCTGAGCATGCTCAGTAGAACATGACGGTATTTGTCAGCGGATTCCACCGCTTAGCGCATAGCGGCGGAATCCGCCACCATAGACAATCATTAGACACCTTGGCGGATTCCAACGGAATCTGTGAATGTGCGTTATTTTAACGACCCAAAAAACGCTACATGTAGCGTTTCCTCCGCCCGACACTGCGTCAAAATAACGACTCAGCGACGAAACGCAGACACTTGCGCTACAGTACGTTGTCAATACAAGTCTATGGAGAATAGCGCAGTGCGTTAACGGACTACGGTATTCTCCATAGCGGCGGATTGCGCTCAACGCAAGTGTGAAAGCGCCCTTACCCCTCACGATGGGGGCACATGTCAGGAAGGTTGCTGCACCACGATGGGGGCACATACCAGCATTGGCCCACATCACAGCATCAGCATATTTTTACTTAAAGGGAACCTGTCATCAGAAATTTTGCTTTAAACCTAAAAGTTTCCCCCTCTGCAGCTCCTGGGCTGCATTCTAGCAAGGTTCCTGTACTTTTTGTGGCCCCTTTTAAACCAAATTAAATATTTTATAAACTTGTACCTTTTGCTAAGTACATTTTGTAAATCGTCCATGGGGCGGGCTCTCTGCTGACCGTTGCTGTTCCTCCAGCAGATTTACGCCGCCCCCCCAACGCTAAATTTCATATCTCAGGACGCCGCCCCTGGGTGCCCGTGGTCCCGCGCATGCGCTGTGCGACTGTAGCGGGACCGTGCACTGTGTGCACGTGTGACCACTGGTGACGTTTTGCGCAGGCACGAGGTTATGGGCGGCGCTGTAAGTGTCATCAGCAAGTGCTGCCCATAACCTAGTGACTGCACTTTCCCCTCTTCCTCCAGCGTTCTGCGCAAGCGCTTGCTGGCCAGATGACCCGACGTCACCTCTTTCCCATCTTGCCCTGCTGCAGGGTAAGATGGGAAGGAGGTGACGCCGGGTCATTTGGCCGGCGAGCGCTTGCGCAGAACGCTTGAGGAAGAGGGGAAAGTGCGGTCACAAGGTTATGGGCGGGCACTTGCGATGTAATCACAGCGCCGCCCATAATCTCGTGCTTGTGACACACGTCACCAGCGATCCTGGCGTGGGCGGCACCTCGGGCGCAGTGGGCGGCGTCTTGATGGATGAAATGGAGCGTGGGGGGACGGCGTCAATGTGCTGGAGGAACAGCAACGGTCACCAGAGAGCCTGCCCCCATGGACGATTTACAACATTTACATAGCAAAAGGTACAAGTTTAAAAAGTATTTAATTTGGTTTAAAAGGGGCCACAAAAAGTACAGGAACCTTGCTAGAATGCAGCCCAGGAGCTGCAGAGAGGGAAACTTTTAGGTTTCAAGCTAAATTTCTGATGACAGGTTCCCTTTAACTTTACACTGTTCATGGCCTTCTTTCATTACAAACCATGGACATAATTAAACATTAGTCTCATCTATTAAAACTATTCCTTCTGTTGTTTGTTATTTTAAAACCAATAAACCATTATAAGAATACTAAATTAAACCTAACCCATCCAGTCCATTTATTACCTTATTATTCAATCTTCTAACCTACATACACATTCTAGACTACCCGATACATTAGAATCGGGCCACCTTCTAATTAAATATATTCATACACACACACACACACACACACACACACACACACACACACACACACACACACACACACACACACACACACACACACACACACACACAGAGTGTAACCTCGGTTTATGAGTAACCCGGTTTGCGAGCATTTCGCTATATGAGCAAAGCTTGCTGTAAATTTGTAACTCAGTTTACGAGCAAACTTTGCTGTATGAGCAAATACTCACCGCAAACAATTCCAGGTCCGTACTTTGACCGCGCGCTGACCCGCTCTTGCAGTCCGCACAAACACGCACATATTATGCTCACCTTACCTTCAGTTCCGTCGCCGGCCTCATGGTTCTTGTAGTTCGCCGGTGCAGGATGTGTATCGGGTAACCATCGCGATGATGGAGTAGCTTCTGCTGTCAGCCACTATTCAAAGGCAGCGCGCTGGCCAATCATAGGCAAGCGGCTCCTGCCTTTGACGTCCGCGCTCTGGCAGCAGCAGGAGGCCGGCGATGGAACGGAAGGTAAGGTGAGCATAATTTGTGTGTGTGTGTGCGTGTTTGTGCATGTGTGAAATGGTACAATAGGGGAACAGGATGGGATATTGAACAAGTTATGGAATGAATTGTCTGAGCTTGCATTATTTCCTATGGGAAATTTTGCTGTACTAGACGAGTAACTTTGTTTACAAGCACACTCCCAGAACAGATTATGCTCGTAAACCAAGATTCTACTGTATGTATAAATCTGGTATCGCTGTAATTGTACTGCCCGAGGAATAAAGCTGCCTAATCACTTATCCCGCGTGGTGAATGGAGTAAAAAATAGTTGTAAAGCCAATTCTTCACCTGCTTTTGATTTGTTCACTCTGCCTCTCAAAGATCGCAGTAATGCCTCGCTCCCATGTCATGCAAGCATCCATATGCAATGTGGTTATTTTCTCAGCAACTATTATTTATTCTACAACTATTTACAGTGTTCTGTGCAACAAAATGATAATGTAGAAGTAAAAAAACAGACAGTACATGAGCGGTCCGGGAGTCGTCCATTTATTTTTTCTCGTACCCATAGACATGCATTGACAGTCTCAAGTGATATACACAGCACGCTAAATCAGCACTGACTCATTGAATAATATTGGTGAGATTTTTTTTTATCGGATTGCACTCATCCATATTAAACTCACGTGGGAGCAAGGCCTAAGGTATGGCTCACATCTTGTGCTCTATGATGCACTCCAAGGGCTCATATGTGCACATTGCGTACTTACATGCATTTACGCTGCGTATTGCACTGCAGCGTAAATGCACGCGTCCTGTGTCCCCTGCACAATCTATGTAGATTGTGCATGATATGTGCGCACGTTGCTTTTATGAACGCAGCGATTTGGGTGCTAAAATTTTGACCCAAATCCGTGCGTTCATAAAATGAGCATGTCAATTATTCTGTGCACTATAGATGCAGCTCCCACTCGGTCTATGGTGAGGGCAGCAGCCAGAGCGCAGGAAATCGGCTTTTTTTGTAAGAAAAATTGCATCCATTATGCAGTGTTTCTGCAGCGATTAGACGCGCACATGTGCTGTCAAATCGCTGCAGAATATTCAGCAGTTATGTGCGCATGAGCCCTTACACCAGGGATTATGTGGAAATCTCTGAACGTTATTCAGACAAAATTCCCAACAAAAAATTCACTGTAATGAGGCAGAGGGAGTCATTCTGATCTCCCATCGGGACTGTGGTCCGACAGTGTCCATTGTTTTAAGCTTTTATTTTAGGCGTGCACAAAAGTGCGGTTAACAACAACTTTGTTCACCTTTGAAAAGATAAACACAGCTGAATAGAGGCCAAACAGTCCGGAGTCACACTGCTGCCTCATTATAGCAAATGGATTTGTTAGGGGTTACACCTGACTCAAGTATTTTGGAGATGTAGATGGAAACTCCAATGCAGGTGCTCAGCAAAAAGCACAGAATTAATGTGAACTGATAAAAAATGTTCTCTATCCAGATTGCCACAAAATAGCATTCAACTCAACCCACAAAAATAAACAACCAAGTTCCCACTAAGGTCCATCATCTGTTAAAGGGAACCTATCACGAGATTTGACCCTTATAAGCTGTGGCCACCACCAGTTGGCTTTTATAGACAGCATGTTAGAATGTTGTATATAAGAGCTTAGGCCGCTGTGTAGAACATAAAAAATACTTTATAATACTCACCTAGGGTGTCGGTCCGGTGCAGACTAATCAGATGGGTGTCTCCGTTATCCGGGACAGACGCCTCCTCTTTCGGTCATCTTAGTCTTCCTTCTTCTGAAGCCTAGGTGCATGACAGGTCCTCCGTCATACATACTCGCTGGCACTGAGGTCCTGCGCAGGTGCACTTTGATCTGCCCTGCTCAGGGAAGATCATAGTATTGTAGTGCGCCTGCGCAGGAGCTCAATACCGGCCTGTGTGCATGACCTAGGATGCGTCATTCACGCCGGCTTCAGAAGAAGGTGGCCGAAAGAGAAGAAAGGAGACACCCATCTGACTAGTCTGCACCAGAGCGAAACCCTAGGCAGGTATTATAAAGTGTTTTTTTATGTTCTACACAGCGGCCTGGGCTCTTCTATACAGCATGTTAGAATGCAGTATATAAGAGCCCACTGGTGGTGGCCGCAGCTTATAGGTCCCAAATTTGGTGACAGGTTCCCTTTAACGGAAATATAGGGGGCTTCCACATTACTAATAGCACAAAAGTTCTGGAAAAGTGGGAGAAGGGGAGGTCACTGAGTTGAATGAGGTCATCTGAGGACAGTTTACCTGTGGTCAAAGTTGAGTTACTGGGGAACCTCCATCTGTGACCGCAAATAAACTGAATGACATCACCACTCATCGCTACAAGTCAGTCTCTGCCTGATGCCAACAGTGTAAGAACAGGTTCTATGCCCTCCCCATTACTAATCTAGAGCGTAGAAGCAGCTGTGAGTTGTCATTAACTCCTTATTACCGCACCAGGGCAATCCGGATGAGCCGGATAAAAGTTCTGGGATTGTCACATCTAATGGATGTGACAATTCTGGAAGGCTGGAAGCTATTTTTAGGCCTCCCAAACTGAGAATACCAGCCCCCAGGTGTCCGCTTTATCATGAAATTAGTGAAAAAAATAAATAAATAAAAAGGCCGCAGGGGGTCCCTCTTATCCTAATACGGAGCCAAAATAAACACACAACTGGGGGCTCCAGCCTGTAAGCTGTATGCTTTATCTGTGCTGGGCATCATCATATAGGGGGACCATAGGACAATTTTTTTTAATATTTATTTTTACACCACGATAGGGACAAACACAGCACATGCGACTGCAAGCAGTCAAACACACTGTCAAACAGGGTGGGGGGGCAGTCTGACTCCAACCAATCACAAACACCGGGACTGATTGGTTGCAGTCAGACTGCCCCGCCACCATGATACCATGCCTGATGAAGAGACCTGCGTAGTCTCGAAAGCTTGCTACTATTACCATCTTTACGGTTAGCCAGTAAAAGGGATCAACCACTGAGGACTCTCAGTTCTTTTAAACAAACTTTTTTTTGTATCTCTACTGGCTAACACGGTACAAAGATATATTTTACCTGTATCAAACATGACATGGCATCCACTAATGATTTTAGCCAATTGTGCATTTCAAAAGTCGAAAGGTGCTTCTTTCCTCTTTCCTTCAGAGCCCAGCAGTGCGCCCAAACAGTTTTTCACCACATATGGGGCATCTGCGTACTGATGAGAAATTGCACAACAAAATGTATCGTGCATTTTTACCATTGCGAAAATGAAAAATGTGGGGCTAAAGTAATATTTTTGTGGTAAAAAGTAAAAAAATAAAAAAAAATTCCCTTCCACAGTGCCTTAGTTCCTATAAAGCACCTAAAGGGTTAATAAGCTTCTTGGATGTGGTTTTGATCACTTTGAGGTGTGCAATTTTTAGAATGGTGTCACTTTGGGGTATTTTCTGTCTCATAGGCATCTCAAAATAATTTCTAATGTGATGTGGTCCCAAATAATAACAAAAAACTTTGGGAAAATTTTGGTGGAAATAGGAGAAATTGATAACATTTAACCCTTCTAACTACCTAACTAAAAAAAAAAAAATTTTTAAAAAAATGTTGCTGATGTAAATGTATTCATGTGGGAAATGTTATTTAGTAACTACTTTGTGACACAACTTTCTGGTTTAAGGGCATAAAGATTCAAAGTTTGAAAATTGTGAAGTTTAAAAAAAAAAGTTCTGAAATTTCCAATACATTAAAAAAATATTGGCAATTTACCACTATCATGAAGTACAATAGTCACGAAAAAAACGCTTTCACTAGGATCTGTTGAAGAGCTCCATAGTTATTACATCATAAAATGACACTGGCCACAATTAAAAATAAATTGGCTGGGTTGGGAAGGTGAAACCAGGCTCAGGATGGAAGGGGTTACATAAAAAACACACATATTACATATTATATATACGGTATATATTATACGAGCTGTAGTACACTGGCATTGCCCGGGATAGTAACTGTCTCTCTGTCTCTCTCCCTGTCTCTCTCCCAGTCTCTGTCTGTGTGTCGCTGTCTGTCTCTTTCCTTGTCTGTCTGTGTCTATGTCTCTGTTTGACTATTTCTAGCTCTGTCTGTATTTGTATCAGTCTCCATCTCTGTGTCTGTCTCTGTGTGTGTGTCCGTCTCTCTCTTTTCAGGGCTGTCTCTTTTCAGGGCTGTCTTCTTTGCCCGTCTCGATCTTCTTTGCCCGTCTCTTTCCAGGGCAGTCTCATTCCCCGTCTATCTGTCTGTCTCTTTCCCCATCTGTCTCTGTCTTTTTTTGTCTCTCTATCCATCTCTCCACCGACATCATATAACCTCACGCATAAGCTTCAACTAACAGTTTATTTTGTTCCTATAGCAACCACTGACAGTTGCTGCTAATAACCTATAGCTCCCACCTCCATTCAGTTTAATGGCAGCAGGATTTTAGAGACTAACTGTAAAGCACGGGGTTAAATTTTTCTGTCAAAACAGTCTACGACGCTCCCTGGGTCACATGAGGCGTCTGTGAAAAATTTCGTGATCGTAAATGCGACGGTGCGGATTCCTTTAGTGGACATACATACACACATACACACAGCTTTATTATATTATATATATACACACATATATACATACACACATATATACACAGATATATACACATACAGTACAGACCAAAAGTTTGGACACACCGTATTCAATGAGTTTTCTATATTTTCATGACTCTGAAAATTGTATATTCACATTGAAGGCATCAAAACTATGAATTAAAACATGTGGAATGAAGTACTTAAAGTGTGAAACTGAAAATATGTCTTATATTCTAGGGTCTTCAAAGTAGCCACCTTTTGCTTTCATTACTGCTTTGCACACTCTTGGCATTCTCTTGATGAGCTTCAAGAGGTAGTCACCAGAAATGGTTTTCCAACAGTTTTGAAGGAGATCCCAGAGATGCTTAGCACTTGTTGGCCCTTTTGCCTTCACTCTGCGGTCCAGCTCACCCCAAACCATCTCGATTGGGTTCATGTCTGGTGACTGTGGTTAGGTCATCTGGCGTAGCACCCCATCACTCTCCTTCTTAGTCAAATAGCCCTTACACAGCCTGGAGGTGTGTGTGGGGTCATTGTCCTGTTGAAAAATAAATTATGGTCCAACTAAACGCAAACCGGATGGAATAGCATGCTGCTACAAGATGCTGTGGTAGCCATGCTGGTGCAGTATGCCTTCAGTTTTGAATAAATCCCCAACAGTGTCACCAGCAAAGTACCCCCACACCATCACACCTCCTCCTCCATGCTTCACGGTGGGAACCAGCCATGTAGTGTCCATCCGTTCACCTTTTCTACAAAGACACGATGGTTGGATCCAAAGATCTCAAATTTGGACTCATCAGAACAAAGCACAGATTTCCACTGGTCTAATGTCCATGCCTTGTGTCCTTTAGCCCAAACAAGTCTCTTCTGCTTGTTGCCTGTCGTTAGCAGTGGTTTCCTAGCAGCTATTTTACCATGAAGGCCTGCTGCACAAAGTCTCCTCTTAACAGTTGTTCTAGAGATGAGAAGGTACGTCCAAACTTTTGGTCTGTACTGTGTGTATATATATATATTTGCCAAAAATCTCATTGAATTGTTACAGTAGGAATGAATTTGTGAATATTACACTTTTTACTTTTTCATTGTTGCATGCCACTCATAAGCAGTGCTGGCTCCCCTCCATTTTTCATATATATATATATATATATATATATATATATATATATATATATATATATATATATATATATATATATATATATATATATATATATATATACACACATACATATACATATACACATGTACATAAACAAACATTTATATTATATTTTATATATTAGATTATATATATATATATATATATATATATATATATATATATATATATATATATATATATATATATATATATATATATATATATAGTGAGGCAGCAGCGTTGTTTGGGCAAAAACGTGAGGCAGTGAGGCAGCAGCGTGTTCACACCAACAGTCTATTTATTGTTGCAGCATAAATAGATCCAATTTCCCACAGTCAAAGTCTCTTCCGGATCACAGCCGGTGCATATAGACAAATTCTTTGCATCAAAAAGTCTTGTTACCTTAGGACCCCGATAACCGCAGGGATCTGTATAAGGTTCTCCTAGGCTGACACTCTTGGCCTGTGTTCACTCCACACAGAGCCAGCCCAGCTCACACCGCATGTGTTAGCTTCACCAAGCCTGGCTCTCAACTGAGACACACCCTGCTGTGCTCTGCATGATTTAAACGAAAATGCCGGACATGAGGATTGCTACAAAACCTGGACTGGGAGGAGGGATCTGTCTCCCTGTTACCCTTTGTGCTATACTCCCAGTAATAGCTATAGCAAACTCAGAGGGTTTCCAGACACATTCTGGGGGACACATAGCGGTCTTCAAATATTACCCCTGTCACTGCCTCACAATATTATATATATATATATATAGATATATGCATCAGCTCATATATGCCCCCCCTGTGTATGATATGGCCCCCATGCTGCTGCCCATAGTAAAATAAAACACTCTCTACTCACCTCCTCCAGTGTGTCTCCCGGTGTCTCCCCGATCTCTCTGCTGCCGCTGTGATCAGGCACGCAGAGATGATGTCATTCTGCTCTGCCGATCACATGACCGGCACCGAGAACCAGGGCTGTAGAGTCGGTAAGCCAAACCTTTGACTCCGACTCCTCAATTTCCCTTGCACCGACTCAGACTCCACGACTCCGACTCCCACATATATTGCTTATAGGTAAGTGAAACATTTATTGTAGTACAATGTGAACATCAGACATTTAAATCATTTTTCTGATACGATAATCAAGATACTTAAGATAGAACATAAAATATATTTATTGGAATAGAACTTTAGAACACAAAAAACTGTAATAAATTGTAAATATGTTATACAACATGTAATGTACAGCAGATTACATATATATTTATAAAATGCACACATTATATATATATATATATATACACTAGAAGGTGGCCCGATTCTACGCATCGGGTATTCTAGAATTTACGTATTGTGTAGTTCATGTATGATTTTTGTTATATATATATATATATATATAGAGAGAGATGTTGTTGTGTGTAGTTACCAAGTGTTTGTGTAGGCGCTGTACATGTTCTGGGTGTTGTCTGGGTGTGACGGGGGGTGAGAGCGGTGTTGTATGTGTGTTGCGTGTGTTGCGTTGTTTGTGGAGCGCTGTGTGTCTGTAGCGTTGTGTGTGTGTGTTGCGCGGTTTGTGTGTGTGTGGTGTGTTTTGGGGGGAGGTATGTTTTGTGCAATGTGTGTGTTGTGCGGTATGTGCGTATATTTGTGTGTGCCGCGGTGTTTGTGTGTTGCGTGTTGTGTGTGTGCAGCATTGTCTGTGTGTGTGGGTGTCTGTGTAGGGCAGTTGTTTGTGGTTCCCAGTGTGTGTGTGTGTGTGTGGTGTGTTGTGCAGTGCGCGCGCGTGTGTGTGTGTGTGTGTGTGTGTGTGTGTGTGTGTGTGTGTGTGTGTGTGTGTGCGTGCATCAGCCTCTCTTCTCTCAGCCTACCTCTCCCAGCCTCCCTCCTCCCAGCCTCCCTCAGCATCAGCCTCCCTCTCCCAGCCTCCCCAAGCATCAGCCTCCACCAGCATCAGCCTCTCTCCTTCCAGCCTCCGACAGCATCAGCCTCCCTCTCCCAGCCTTCCCCAGGGTCAGCCTCTCTCCTCCCAGCCTCCGTCCTCCCAGCCTTCCCGAGCATCAGCTTTCCCCTCCCAGCCTCCCTCAGCATCAGCCTTCCCCAGCATCAGCCTCTCTCCTCCCAGCCTCAGCCTCTCTCCTTCCAGCCTCCCCCAGCATCAGCCTCTCTCCTTCCAGCTTCCCTCAGCATCAGCCTCCCCTTCCCAGCCTTCCCCAGGATCAGCCTCTCTCCTCCCAGCCTCCTTCCTCCCAGCCTCCCCCTCCCAGCCTCCCTCAGCATCAGCCTTCCGCTCCCAGTTTCCCCCAGCATCAGCCTCCCCATGCATCAGCCTCCACCAGCATCAGCCTCTCTCCTTCCAGCCTCCACCAGCATCAGCCTCCCCTTCCCAGCCTTCCCCAGGATCAGCCTCTCTCCTCCCAGCCTCCTTCCTCCCAGCCTCCCTCAGCATCAGCCTTCCGCTCCCAGTCTCCCCCAGCATCAGCCTCCCCAAGCATCAGCCTCCACCAGCATCAGCCTCTCTCCTTCCAGCCTCCCCCAGCATCAGCCTCTCTCCTTCCAGCCTCCCTCAGCATCAGCCTCCCGTTCCCAGCCTTCCCCAGGATCAGCCTCTCTCCTCCCAGCCTCCTTCCTCCCAGCCTCCCTCAGCATCAGCCTTCCCCTCCCAGTCTCCCCCAGCATCAGCCTCCCCAAGCATCAGCCTCCACCAGCATTAGCCTCTCTCCTTCCAGCCTCCCCCAGCATCAGCCTCCCCAAGCATCAGCCTCCACCAGCATCAGCCTCCCTCGTCCCAGCCTCCCCCTCCCAGCCTCCCCCAGCATCAGCCTCTCTCCTCCCAGCCTTCCCCATGATCAGCCTCTCTGCTCCCAGCCTCCTCCAGCACGCCGTGCTCCTCTGCCGACACTCACACACCCGATCGCATCCACTCACACACACCCGATCGCATCCACTCACACACACCCGATCGCATCCACTCACACACACCCGATCGCATCCACTCACACACACCCGATCGCATCCACTCACACACACCCGATCGCATCCACTCACACACACCCGATCGCATCCACTCACACACACCCGATCGCATACACTCACACACACCCGATCGCATACACTCACACACACCCGATCGCATCCACTCACACACACAGACACTGACGATATCGCACATACGCGCTTATACTCACAACATCCGGGGATATCACATGCTTCTGGCCATGTGATCCTCCCGCAGGTCCTGGAAGCTCACAACAGCACAGTCCCGCCGCCGAGAAGCAAGCGATATCCCAGGATGTTGTGAGTATGTGGATGCGATGTGATGTGTGAGGTGTGTGTGATCTGATTTGTGTGTGTGTATGTGTGTGTGTGTGTATGTGTGTGTGCTGTTATGTGTGTGCTGTTATGTGTCTGTATTTTCCGCCGTTGCAGGACCTTGATGTGTGGATGCGATGTGATGTGTGTGAGAGTGAGTGTGAGCCGGTGTACACTGGTAACTATGATACACATCGGGTAACTAAGGGACCTTAGTTACCCGATGTGTATAATGGTTACCAGCTTTCACGGCCTCCGTCAAGATGCCAGCATCGCAAGGTTATGTGTGGCGCTGCTGGGATCGTGACGGAGCCGGTGTAGAAGCAAGCGATATCCCAGCATGTTGTGAGTGTGTGGATGTGATGTGTGAGAGTGAGTGTGAGTGTGAGAGTGAGTGTGATCTGATGTGTGTGTGTACTCACCTGGGAGTCGCGGCTCCGTGTCAGTTGGGGCAGAGCGAGCGTGCATTGCGTGAGGGGGGCGGGGCCTGCAGAGAGCCGGGGCGAGAGGCCAATCCGTGTGGGGGGGCGGGGCCATGGCGAGCCCAGCGGCCAATCAGCTTTGTGTCACCGTAAGGACACAATTTCGGAGCATGACAGACAGACAGACAGACAGACAGAATAAGGCAATTATATATATATATATATATATATATATATATATATATATATATATACACACACACATACACACACACACACACAATTACATATTGTATTACATATTTACAATTTATTACAGTTTGTGTTCTAAAGTTGTATTCCAATAAATATCTTTAATGTTCTAAATATCTTGATTATTGTATCATAAAAATGATTAAATGTCTGATGTTCACATTGTACTACAATAAATTTTTCACTTAACATTTAGTATATTGCTTATATATATTATTTAGTATGTTTGTTGAAAACGTTTTTTTGCCACTTACATAGTGTTATATATAACACTATGTAATACACTATGTAAGTGGCAAAAAACTGTTTTCAACAAAAACATACTAAATAACATTTGTGCAGTCTATGAATTTGTTCTAAGAAATAAAATTGCCTCCATCAGATCCTCCTTCATAGATGACCTCAAATCTGACCTAATAATTTTAAGGCTAGAGAACAACCTCTCTACAGTAACTTGGGTTGGAGGCAAAGCCGTAACCACATGGGCAACATCTCTAACAATTTCCGGGTATAAAGGAATGGCCTCATGCATAGTCAGTTTTGAAGAACGGTTGAATCTTTCCATTTCTTTGAGAGAAAGTGAAAAATTTTACTGAAATCTGGTCAATCTGCTGCTATAGGAGACAGAGTGAAATCTTTTTCCTTGCGGCAACGCTTTGCCTGCTCCATTTCATCCAAAGACTTGTCAAAGTTAAACTCCTCATCTGATGAGGATGAAGATATGGCAGCAGTAGCACTGTCAGACCCCAAGTCCTCTTGCACCAGGCAGTCCTGTAGCTGCTCATGCTAACTGCTACCTCACTCAATGCTTCTTTTCCTTTAGTAAGCTGTTGATCATCAAGCAGTATACGATGACTTGGGTCCACATAAACAGCTGCGAAAAGAATTTTATTTTCCAATAGCTGTGTCTCTCTCCGTTTCATTGAAGCAGAAATGCCATCTGCGATTAAACCTCCTCTTTGGGACAGGCAAAATAGCAAGTTCTTCTACTCCCTTATGAAAATGCCAGGTGTTCAATCCTCAGCTTGTAATTTCTTAGTCATGGTAAATGAGTGATTAAGGAATTCCTTCAATTCAGCCACCTGTGTCCATTGACCTTCATTTAAGGTTACTTGAGAGTTCACCATATCTATAAGAAACGATTTTAGTTCAAGCAATCGCTCAGTCATTAAATAAGTGCTTCCTCACAGAGTGGCTTGATCAACAATTGCTCCTTTCCCAGCACGTCTCTTCAAGATGGAATCAATTTTAGGGGTTCTGGCGGCAATAACCAACTTCCTCACTTTTCCAATCAGATTTCTAGCATGTCCGCCCAGTTTCAAATTGTTTAAAAGAACTGAAGTCCTCAGTGGTTGATACCTTTTAATGGCTAACTGAAAATATGGTAATAATAGCAAGCTTTTGAGACTGCTCAGGTCTCTTCTTCAGGCTCAATATAAAACAAAATCTGACTCTTCAGATTTTGTGTTATATTGAGCCTGAAGAAGAGACCTGAGCAGTCTCGAAAGCTTACTATTATTACCATCTTTTCAGATAGCCATTAAAAAGGTATCAACCACTGAGGACTTCAGTTCTTTTAAACAATTTGTTATCTCTACTGGCTAACACGGTACAAAGATATATTTCGCCCAGTTTCACACATCTGGCTTTTCGCCGGTTTGGCGGATTTGGCGCATGCCAGTACAGTACGATACAGTACAGTGGCAGCGCCACAACGTCCGGGTCACATGCTCCGGTCACATGAAAGCATGTGACCGTAGTTTGTCGCGCTCTTTTTGTACTGTATACAATGTACTGGAGTGCGCCGCATCCGCCAAACTGGCGAAAAGACGGATGTGTGAAACCGGGGTCCCTCTTGCAGACTCTCTTATTGCCAGCTGCAGCGTGTGCACAACACAGCGCATGTGATGAATATGAAAGTGTTTTGAAGCAGCTTCAACAAGATCATCTAATCCTAAAGTATCATTTTATTGTTCTTCTGTTGTAATATCTGTTTGTTCCTCAGTTACAGTTACAAAACATCAGTAGATGTTTTGAGAACATCTACTCTTGCCCTGGTGTACTCTGCTGCAGAATACTGTGCTCCAGCATGGTTAAATAGCTGTCATGTGAACTTAATTGACACTCAGCTGAACAACTCTTTGCGTATAATATCTGGTGCTATTAGACCTACACCTGTTCACTGGTTACCTGTGCTGGGTCATATCGCACCCGCAAATCTAAGAAGACAAAAGCTCCTACTTAAAGAGTACACTAAAGTAGTGAATAATGAAAAACTTCCAATACACCAAAATATCAGAGATGTTACAATACAACGATTGAAATCAAGACATCCACCCATCCGAATTGCAATCATCTTGCATGAACAAAACTTCAATTTAGAGGAGAAATGGCGAGAACTTTGGGTCAATGTAGTAGAAGGTGATCCCCAAATGTTCCCTAATTTACAAAACCCTCCACCAGGCTTCAATCCACCAAGGAAAACATGGGTTACCCTAAATCGTATCAGAACAAACTTTGGCGTCTGTGCAGATTTTATGTATAAGTGGGGAAAATATGACTCTCCGACCTGTGACTGTGGAGCAGATCGTCAAACTATCCAGCACATTGTTGAGGAGTGCCCCCTGAGATCCTACCATGGTGACAAGAAGGATTTCTATATTGTAAATGATAACGCTATTGCATATATAGAAAATCTTGATATTCAAATTTGATTTTTATCCTTTTGATATTTTTCAATCACTGTCTATTGTCTAGTGTTTATTTTTATATGATGGTAAGATATACGTTCATACGATTAAATAAATCCTCAGTTACATTGACAGCACTGTGGCCATCCATCTCACACATACTAAATCCTAAATTTTCTTCTAGCTGTTGTTCATTACTCTCATTCAGTGTAATTGTACTTATGTTTGAAGCATTGTTCGTTACAATGGCAAGAACCTGTTCTTTTTTGCGTTCCTAATCTTGCAGAACTTTTTCCACTAAGGCCTGGAGAAACTGGCTTGTGTGATGAGCTTTAGTATCTTTTACTGCCAGTGTCTTGCTAACAATTTCTTTCTTGTCACAAACATATCGAACATTGATGGCAAAATAATTCAGTGAAATGCAGTGACTTTGGGCATCCCAGCAAATGCAATGGGTTTCAAGATAGGACATTCAGACACAGCGTTTTGTGAGGATCCGCACACAGAATGAGCATGTCAGTTTGTGTAGAGTTTTTCTAATCTGCTTTTACTATTGAAAGCATTATTTATGAGCTCAAAAACCTTTCAGGTGATGCGTTTTTTTTTAAAAAGCTGATCTGCTTTTGCAGCTGAAAAATGTATCCTCAAAAAACGCAGCAAAAACGCTGTGCGTGAATGTAGCCTTAGATCAGGAATAGAACAGCCATTTATAGGACATTTCATAACGTTCCCAAATTCCTATGAAAAAATATTCAGCACATTCTGCATTGAACTACTGTCCCCAATTTATTATATATTTTAGGAGTCGGAGTATTTTATACCGACCCCACAGCCCTGGTACCAACATTATTATATATATATATATATATATATATATATATATATATATATATATATATATATATATATATATATATATATATATATATATATATATATATATATGGGAAAATGACACATGACACCCCGACCAAAAAAAACTAATAATTTGGCAGAGTACAGTGAATGCAGAAGTAAAATAAATGTTAACAGTACATTTCATTTTGCATTAAAAATTATGTAATCAATTAATACAAAAATGAAAATTACAACACATACCCTATAACGCAGTGTATCACTAAAGTGTAATCACTGCCTGTATTAACATGCTTACCAGCCGCTGTCCCGCTCTGCAATGTGGAGTCTTTCAGAGCCTTATTCTGATGAGAAGTGATTTCCGGTCGGCTCAGCAAATAAGATGGAGCAATGGGATAGTTACAGCCAGGGACGTGGCGTCAGAGGCGGTATAAAATGGACTTACCCCGACTCCTAAAAAACAGTTGAAACCAGTGGGTTTCCATTCACTCTTTATAATGACACATTGTCATGAACAGCCGGGGGAGTCACTCAGATATCCCGCAGCTGGTCGCCGATTTGTCAGAAACACGATTACTCTCTAGCGCCCCTCTTACCGACAGGCCACTTTTGGTACTGCAGGACAATGAACAGAATGAAGCTGCTGAGCTAATAATGCCAAATATAGGAGATCTCACAGCAAGGGTAAATGTATATATCACAGATTCCCGCTAATGGAAAATATACATATACCCCAGTACCCTTAATAATAGCACTCCAATAATTCTATGGAATAATAATTACGCTGCCACCACCGGACGTTTCACTGGCAGTCCGGGTACCTGTTACAGATAGCAAAAGGCCCTTCGGGTTCTTTGGATTCGTATATAAAGCATGAGGAAAGAAACTATTAAATTTTATATATTTACTCCGAAAATAGCCAGTGTTTAAAAAATATATAAGAATTTCCAAAAGGGAACAATACAATTGCAGTATAGACAGTTACATAAACATAAAAGGTATAAATGTGAAACTTACTAAACTCGTGCCGTAGAAGTGACTTCTGAATTTAGGGAGTGGAGGAACTCCAAGAGAAGAAGATGGTATAATCGGCCAGCATCACCCTTACTGATACCCTCCAGTACTGACACCCCCTGCAAGGAGCTAGTCGCTTTTATGCCTTTAGGTAACCCCCCTCTCTGTGACCTCATTTTACAGTCTCATGTGGGCTGTGCCGAGATTATCCCAAAGTTCCTTAATTCTAGCTTTTCACATATCTTTGCCCCTGGGCCCCACAGGTTAAAGATATTAGCGTCATTTTTTATATATCTCGATTTTACATTTACATAGATACCAAACACAACACATCTAGCATGTTTTTTCTGGCCAATACTCATTTGTCGCGCTACCAGCGACTTCCAGTGGAACTAGACTGTGCGCTGGGTTTAGCACTCCACAGGGATTCTGGAAATATGCTTTTAAATTTTTCTAGCATTAATGTAGTGCTTAAAAACGGTTTTGGAAGTTTTCCCTCCAACAGAACAAAGGGATGTCTTTCTTTGCATCCTTTGGTTGCAGTTCTACCATCACCCAAAGTCATAAATACCTGAACTTTCAGGCCGATCAGATAATCATCATGACGATCTGTGGCTGATGGCCAAGAGGGGGGTGAAGACCCTTCAAGAGTTTTACATGACACCTCCCCCTTTTTGAGGTTGCATGGGAGATTGATTTGCCGATCATCTCCTAAGCCTACCTCGCTGGCATCCCCCTGCTGGGACAGCCCGTCAGCATTGCCATGCTCAACACCCTTCCTGTGTTGAATGGTAAAATCATACTGCTGTAGTGCCAAGCTCCACCGCAGTAGCTTACCATTGTCGCAGGCCACCCGGTGTAGCCAGCTGAGAGGGTTGTGGTCTGTTACTATGGTGAAGTTGCGTCTCTATAGGTAGGGCTGCAGTTTCTGCAGGGCCCACACTATAGCGAGGCACTCCTTCTCCACAGTGGCATAGGCCACTTCCCGGGATAAGAGCTTGCGGCTGAGAAACACCACCAGATGCTCTTCTCCCTCCCCATTTACCTGGCTGAGTACTGCACCCAGGCCGAATGCACTGGCATCTGTCTGAACTATGAACCGTCGGGTGAAGTCTGGGGCTTGTAGGATTGGAGAACTGGTGAGGGCAGCTTTCAGTGCTCTTAAGGACCGTTCACAGTCATCTGTCCAGGTGACTACTTGCGGTAGCTTCTTTTTGGTGAGGTCAGTCAACGGCTTAGCAAGAGCACTATAGTTAGGAACGAACTTCCTATAGTACCCTACCGTACCCAAGAAGGACATCACCTGCTTCTTTGACTTGGGGGGAAGGCCAGGAGGTGAGGGCATCAACCTTCACTGACTCTGGTTTCAGGGTCCCACCACCCACTCTGTGTCCGAGGTACTGTTCCTCCGTCATGCCGATCTGACACTTTCCTGGCTTTATAGTCAGACCAGCGCTTTGGATCCGCCTGAGCACCTGCTCTAGGTGCCCCAGGTGTTCCTCCCAAGTGGGACTAAAGATGATAATGTCATCCAGGTAAGCGACTGCAAACCCTCCTAGTTCCTCGAGCAGCTGGTCAACCAATCGCTGGAAAGTGGCAGGAGCATTTCTCATGCCAAAAGGGCATGATGAGGGATTCATACAGCCCGAATGGGGTGAGGAATGCAGACCTTTCTAGTGCTTCCTTGGACATAGGAATCTGCCAGTACCCTCGACTCAGGTCCATGATTGTCAGGTACCGGGCCCCGGCTAAGCAATCCAGTAGCTCATCGATGCGTGGCATTGGGTACGCATCGGGTGCTGTGACTGCATTTAGCCTCCTGTAGTCCACACAAAACCGGGTTGTCCGGTCCTGTTTTGGAACACTAAGGGTTTTGTGATGGCCACTCCAAAACATTGACTTTGTTATCCTTAAGCCATTTTATAACCAGTTTGGCAGTATACTTCAGGTCATTATCCATTTGGAAGACCCATTTCCACCTAAGCTTTAAGATCCTGGTTGTTATCTTGAGATGTAGCTTCAGTATTGACACCATCTTCTTTCCTCATGATCCCATCTATTTTGTAAAGTGCACCAGTTTTGGCAGCAAAACAAACCCACTACATGATGCTGCGACTCCCGTGTTTCAGTTGGGATGGTGTTCTTAGGCTTCAAAGCTTTTCCCTTTTTCCTCCAAATGCAACGATGGTCATTATGGCTAAACAGTTCAGTTTTACTTTCATCAGACCACAAGACAGGTCTCCAAAAATTAAAGGTATTAGTTCCTGTGTGCATTTGCAAATATTAATCTAACTTCTTCATGTTTCATTTGGAGTAATGGCTTCTTCCTAGCAAAGTGGCCTTTCAGCCCATATTGATAAAAGTACTTGTTTCACTGTGGAGAATGACACAATCTTACCAGCATCCACCAGTATATTTACTAGGTCTTTTGTTTTTGGGTTAACATGCACGTCTGACCAAAGCATGTTCATCTCTGGTACACAGAACGTGTCTCCTTCCTGAGCAGTATGATGGGTAGACATTGCCATCTTGTTTGTACTTGTGTATAATTGTTTGTACAGATGAACGAGGCACCTTCAAGTATCTGGAAATTGCACCCAAGAATGAACCAGACATGTGCAAGTCCACAATTCTCTTCCTGAGATCTTGGCTGATTTCTTTTGACTTTCCCATGATGCTACACAAAAAAAACCAGTGTGTTTCAGGTATACATTAAAATACATCAACAAGTGTGGTCTCTAACTCAGATGTTGCTAAAAAAACTATCAGAAGTTTCCAAAGACATGACATCATCATATGGGCAGTCTCATATTGTTTAAAGGCATAGTACTCAGTGTATGTTCAGAAAGTAATAAAAATGTTAAAAACATTCTCTCTCATTATTCTGGCATTTGGCAATTATGTTAAAAGTCTAAGGTTCCTTATAACCCCACCAGAGCTAGCACAGAGATGTGTAGCTGTGACGACCTTATGTGATCAGCCTGGTAGTGTGGTATTTACGACAAGGGGGATTGGGCAACTAGAGGGAAAGTTGTGTACAAAGAAAGACATTCCCTTTGTTCCTTAAGTAAAAAAAGCTATGAACCCAGTTTTCAAGTGTCACATTAATACTAGAAAAATGAAAAGCATATTGTTGATATCCCGGCGAAGAGATGAACGCAGAGCACAGTCTTACCTTGCTGGGAGATCGCTGGTATCCCGACAAATAGGTATTTCCAATAAAATCATGCTAGATGTGTTGTGTTTGGTATCTATATGAATGAAAAAAAATCGAGATCTAAAATATGACGCTAATATCTCTCACCTGTGTGACTCAGGGGAAAAGATATGCGAAAAACTAGAATTACCAAATTTTTCTGAAGCTCTCGGCACAGCCCACAAGGTATCGTAAAATGAGGTCACAGATGGGAGGGTGAGCTGTCATTAAAGTTAAAAGCCCATTTTTGGACGTGCTCAGTACTGGAAGGCATACCTAAGCAGTGGTTCTGCCCGTTTGTGTACCATCTTATATTGGAGACCCTCCCTCCATAAATTCAGAAGTCACATCTATGGCACGAGTGTAGTAAGTTTCATGTTTATCCCTTTTATTTTTATGTAATTTGTCACGGGGTCCTTTTCCCATATCACACAATCAACAGAGCGAGAGATGACTGTACAATCCAAAGAGCATTTATTCCAAGTAAATCAAGATGATCCATAACATAATCCACAAAACAGAGGGTAAAATTAGTCCAGTAACACAAATATAGTACGGTAAGCGATAAATTTCCAGGTCTCCCTGAGAAGCCACAGCTACCCTCAGAGGTTCAATCTTCTTCCTTCTCTATTCAAGTTCCCAACCGACTGCCAATTCTTCAGGTAAGCAAAGAAGTTAGGTGGATCCCACGCCCCCTCCCCCGACTTAGGAACAAAAGCCTGGCAGGGGAGGAATTAAACCTGCAAATGGGACAATGTACACAAAAGGAACACAGAATGGACAGTGAACCACGCCCAAACATTAACCCACAGAAAATGGTACACAATCCACAATATTCCACCATCACAACCTCTCCCTCCTTCTGAATAAGTGAGCATGCCATGAGGTCTACACAGACCTTTGGCCATCTCACTTAAGTCCACGTTGCTCAGCTATGGATAGTCTATGGTTCTTCTTGCCGGGACAGTCCATCAGCGTTCTGGTGTTGGCTTCCACGCTTGTATTGGATGAAGAAGCTGTAGATAGTCCTTTGTAAAGCAGTAGGGTTGGGAGGACAAGCCTCCCTTTGTGTCCTCCTTCACTCAAACGGTGTTTACTGCACCCACAAAATTGGCATTGTAGATCTCCCACATCATTTCCAAGAAGAATATTTGCAGGCAAGCCACTCATCACCCCAACCACACATTGCTTGATCCCAAAGCCAAAGTCCAGATCTACAGTTGCCTTTGGGATATTCCTCCTTTGTCCTCCAGCCAGTTCAATAACAATCCCTGGTCCATGATGTATCACCTCTGACAGACCCACCCGGGGATCAACTATTGTGAGAAATACCCCAGAGTCACAAAATCCAATGACTCTCTGTCCATCCAGCACAACTTCCTGTAAGTTCTTACTTTGATGGTGAGAGGAACTCGGGGCTGTAGCTCGCACCCCATAAACCCCTAGTGGCCGACCACGAGTGTCTGAGTCATTAGGCAAGTCAACTTGAAGGGGTGAGAACTCTTCCCACCTTGCATTCAGCTGTAGAGAATGAACAGGTCCATTTGGTGCAAGGTCATTCCTCAATCGACCAGCAGGGCAAGTGTTTTGTAAATGCCCAGGCTGTCCACATCGATAACATCTCCTCTACGTCGTACTCCTAGTGTGCATTCTGGAGAGGGCAGTAGGAGAACCTGGTGACAGAGGCCTTTGGCCATACACTCCAACAGGGGCATCTATGGTACACTCCGTTGGAGGTGGTGGTAACTCTTCCTCAGGCGAGATGGAATGCACAAAATGTACTGGACGAGATGGAGGTGCGTGGGGCTCCCTCCAAGTCCTTGTGGGACAACTGGATTGCAGGTGCCCAGGTTGCCCGCACCCATAACATCTCCTCTCTGTGATTCCCCCAGGGCATGGTCGGAACTGTTGGGGCCCAGGATTGTGAGCCATGGTTGTCATCGGCCTGTGGCTGGTTGGAGGGGCAGATATAACTGGAGAGGGCCGGGGAGCAGGAGCAGGCTATGGCTTATTGTCCAGAAGCCCCCTCCATTGCGTTCGGAAAGTAAGGGCCTCATCAGCCAGGGCTGCAGCTCCATCCAAGGTGCACGACATGCGCTCTCTGACCCATTCCCGTATTTCCGAGGGACACACTTGTACAGAAATTGTTCTATAAGAAATACCTGTATAACGTCTTCCACAGTGAAGGCGTCTTCCGCTTCCAGCCATCTCCGACATGCCTGGGACATCTTATGAGCATACATCCTAAACGATCCCTCTGTAGTGCATGGAAGGTCTTGGAACTGTGCCCTATGTGAGTCTAGGGTGACGGCATGGTAATCCAAGATAGTCCGCTTTACAATGTTGTAATCCCGGTTCTGCTGTGAGTCAATGGTGCGAGACGCCTCTGCCAGGCTTCCATTCAGGAGTCCCACTAACAAACACACCCAGCCAGAGTGGGGAACCTCCATCATGACACACTGCTGCTCAAAGTCCTTGAAGAACCCCTTCCACATCTCCGGAAGCCTCATCAAACGTCTTGAAGTCCGCCCGGGTGATCCGCACAGGCTCCAGGATCGCTGGGTTTACATTCCAACTCACATTACTCCCTCTGTCGGACTCCATTGCTTCTGGTCTCCTCTGTGCTCGGCGAGAAGCCTGCTCCTTATATTCCTGAGATACATCGGGGCCAAGAGCTGCGATCTCTTCTTCGAACCACACCACCCACTGGCTTTTTGGGGCAGGGATCCCCGTCCACAGTGTTCGTCCGTCAGACATCTGGGAGGAGGTGGACTGGCTCTCACCCACAAGCAGATCAATTAAGGCTTCTTTACTCAGTCCCTGGTAGCTCAGGCCCAAATCTTTGGCTCTCTCCTTTAAGCCGGCTTCTCACTTGCGATCTTCTCGCAGTAGTGCAATGCGAGAAATTCTCGTATTGCACTTGGACACATGTTAATCAACAAGCCAGCTCCCATCTGCTATTTTTTTCTCAGTCCAAATCGGACTGAGAAAAAGAAAGGAAAAAAAAAAAAAATAAAAAAAAAAAATCGCAGCATGCTGCGTTTTGGAGAGTTTCTCACGCAAGTCTCTCCAATGCAACTCTATGGGAGTGGGTAAATAAACGGATGTCACAGGGACCGGCACACACACCATCCTAGTGACATTCGTTTTTCTAAATACATTTATCGCATGTTTCACAAAACACTGGAAATGAGAGAGGTCTCACAATGTCGGTCTCTCTCTCTGTCTGTCCATGTCGGTCTCTCTCTCTCTGTCCATGTCGGTCTCTCTCTCTCTCTGTCCGTCCATGTCGGTCTCTCTCTCTCTCTCTGTCCGTCCATGTCTGTCTCTCTCTCTCTCTCTGTCCATCCATGTCGGTCTCTCTCTCTCTCTCTGTCCATCCATGTCGGTCTCTCTCTCTCTCTCTGTCCATCCATGTCGGTCTCTCTCTCTCTGTCCGTCCATGTCGGTCTCTCTCTCTCTGTCCGTCCATGTCGGTCTCTCTCTCTCTCTCTGTCCGTCCATGTCGGTCTCTCTCTCTCTCTCTGTCCATGACGGTCTCTCTCTCTCTGTCCATGACGGTCTCTCTCTCTCTCTGTCCATGACGGTCTCTCTCTCTCTCTGTCCATGACGGTCTCTCTCTCTCTCTGTCCATGACGGTCTCTCTCTCTGTCCATGACGGTCTCTCTCTCTCTGTCCATGACGGTCTCTCTCTCTCTGTCCATGACGGTCTCTCTCTGTCCATGACGGTCTCTCTCTCTCTGTCCATGACGGTCTCTCCCTCTCCCCCCTCTCTCATACTCACCAATCCTCGATCACCAGCGCGGCGCTGCACGGCTTTCACACTGCTCCGGCGACTTCTCCTCTTTTGAAAAAGCCGGCCGCTCATTATTCAATCTCGTATTCCCAGCTTTACCCGCCCACCGACGCCTATGATTGGTTGCAGTCAGACACGCCCCCATGAGTGACAGCTGTCTCAATGCAACCAATCACAGCTGCCGGTGGGCGGGTCTATATCATGCAGTAAAATAAATAATTAAAAAAAAAAAAAACTGCGTGCGGTTCCCCCGAATTTTAATACCAGCCAGGGTAAAGCCATAAAGCTGGAGGATGGTATTGTCAGGATGGGGAGCCCCACGTTATGGGGAGCCCACCACCCTAACAATATCAGCCAGCAGCCGCCCGGAATAGCAGCATCCATTAGATGCGACAGTCCCGGGACTGTACCCGGCCATCCCGAATTGCCCTGGTGCGGTGGCAATCGAATTAATAAGGAGTTAATGGCAGCAGCCCATAGCTGCCACTAAGTCCTAGATTAATCATGGAAGGCATCTCCCCGAGATACTTTCCATGATTAACCTGTAAGATTAAGAAATTGAAGACAAACACCAAAAAATCCTTTATTTGAAATAAATAACAAAAACAAACAACCCTCTTTCACCACTTTATTCAAGTCCCCAAATACCCTTCCATGCCCGACGTAATCCACAGCGGTCCCACGACGCTGTCAGCTCTGCTACATTGGAAGCTGACAGAGCAGTCACAGACCACAACCGCTCTCTGTGAGCCCCCCGCAGCGACTGAAGAGAGTCGCGCTATCAGCGGTGCCATCATTCATGTTACCCGCGGCCACAGATCTCAGCAGGAGAACTTCAGCTGTGGCCGTGGGTAACCTCAGTGACAGCACCGCTGCTCACTGCGGCCACTCAGGGAAAATGCGGTCACCGATGAGACCTTCCCCGGTGACCGCAAATCAGGCCATGCCACACAGAGAGAGCCGCAGGATGACAATGAAGTCGGGTGAAGTTCATCCGACTTCATTCTGATCGTGCGGCTCTGTCTGTGTCTGCTGTCAGCGGACATTTAGCTCTGCTACATGGCTCTGTCTGTGTCTGCTGTCAGCGGCCACGTAGCAGAGCTGAATGGCAGATGACATAGTAAAAACGGATCCCATACGCATCAGACACGCATTGCACACGCACTGCAATCATGAGATAAATCCCAGGATAGCAGTGCAGTTGCATTGCACACTGATCATAAAGTGAACTAAAATCGGCAGTCTTTTTTTCCTGCAACTCGGACCGATTTTACACGCATTAGGCCCGTTTCACACGTCAGTGAAAAACAGTGACGTTTTTCACTGGCGTGTAAAACAGGCACATGTCCCTGCGTGTGCCGTGATTCACGGCACACGTGGGTTGTCTAAGTGCAATCCGGGCTCCGTTCTCGGTGGCCCGTGATTGCACTTAGAAAACAACTCACCTGTGCCCGCTCCCGCTGTCCTTGGTGCTGATCGCTCCCGCGGTGCAGCATCCGGCCGGCGGGGACCCCCGCAGCAGCTGCTTCCGGGTCGGCTGTGTCGCGCATAATGAATATGCGCGACAATAATGAGCCGGCTCAGATGCAGCAAACAGAATGGGCTGCAGAGGACATCGCTGGACGCCGGGTGAGTAAAAATGATTTTTATTTTAAAAGTACGTTTTTTTCTGGCACGTTTTTCACGGACCACACCACTGCGTGGTCCGTGGAACATCAGTGATGCCAGAAAAAAATGGACATGTCTCCGTGCGGCAATCACGCACACGCGGGTACGCCGCACGGAGACACGTGCAGTGAAAAATCACTGACGTGTGAGCAGACCCATTCATTATAATGGGTCTGCGTATGTCAGTGATTCTGGTACGTTTTAAAAAAAGCACAAACGTACCAGAATCACTGACGTGTGAAAGGGGCCTAAGTGTGTTTCCAGCCTTAGATTGGAAGCAGTCCAGTTTCTGTACTCACTCTGTTGGTGGATCTCCATTAGGCTGCGCTCAGTTGATCCGACCGCTGCCACCAGTTGTCACGGGGTCCTTCTCCCATATCACACAAACAACAGAGCGAGAGATGACTGTACAATCCAAAGAGCATTTATTCCAAGTAAATCAAGACGATCCATACCATAATCCACAAAACAGAGGGTAAAATTAGTCCAGTAACACAAATATAGTCCAGTAAGCGATAAATGTCCAGGTCTCCCTGAGAAGCCACAGCTACCCTCAGAGGTTCAATCTTCTTCCTTCTCTATTCAAGTTCCCAACCGACTGCCAATTCTTCAGGTAAGCAAAGAAGTTAGGTGGATCCCACGCCCCCTCCCCCGACTTAAGAACAAAAGCCTGGCAGGGGAGAAATAAAACCTGCAAATGGGACAATGTACACAAAAGGAACACAGAATGGACAGTGAACCACGCCTAAACATTAACCCACACAAAATGGTACACAATCCACAATATTCCACCATCACATAATTGTCTACACTATATTTGTATTGTTCCCTTTTGTAACATCTTGTATAATTTATAAACACTGCCTATTTCTGGATTAAATATCTAAAATTTAATAGCTCATTCCTCCTGCTCTACATACGACCCACCAAACCGAAGAGCCTTTTGTTGCTACCTGGAATAGGTTTCCGAACTACCTGTAAAAAGTTTTGTGGTGGCAGCGAAATTATTGTTGTGTAGAATTAACGGGGCGCGACCAGTAAGGGTATATATTTAATATATATATATATATATATATATATATATATATATATATATATCTATATATATATATATAGCTATATATATATATATATATATATATATCTATATATATATATATAGCTATATATATATATATATATATATATATATATATATATATATATATATATATATATATATATATATATATATATATATATATATATATTCCATTAGCAGGATTGGTGATATATACATTACCCATGCTTGGACACTTTCAATATTTGGCATTAGTAGCTCAGCAGTCTCATGCACTTATTATCCGGCAGTACAAAAAGTGACTTATCGACAAGAGGGCGCTAGAGAGCAGTCTGATCGTGACAAACTGGTGTGGACAGCGGGTGGATCTTGCGAGCCCTCCCACCAGGCTGTGTCACGATAACAAATGTAAATAATTTTAGTTCCTAATGGACCTAAAATGGTAAGGTTTATTCTGATTTCATGTCAGATAGTGAGAAAAACCTGCAGATGTGTATTTAAATAGTGGATGTAGACTTGTGTTTTCAACTGTATTTAATAAATTGGGTACAGCGGTACAATTGTGAGAATACAAAATATTTTTCTATATGCTTATCCATACCTCTCAACTTTTAAATAAGGGAAAGAGGGACAAAGTTTGTGGCGCGCAACGCGTGTCGTGGCATTTTTAGGCCACACCCCCTAACCACACCCATTTTACAAACGGCCACACCCATATCCACTCCCCATCTACACCCATCCAGCAAACTGAAACTGCAGAAGTTGTCCGTGATCGCTCTGAGCCACCACAGATCAGCAATGTGCAGAACAGGCAGAGAGTTAACTACAGGGTGTGCAGGCGGCTAGGACCCAGGAGGAGAGCTGAACAGGGTGTGCAGGCGGCTAGGACCCAGGAGGAGAGCTGAACAGGGTGTGCAGGCAGCTAGGACCCAGGAGAAGACCTGAACAGGGTGTGCAGGCAGCTAGGTCCCAGGAGGAGAGCTGAACAGGGTGTGCAGGCAGCTAGGTCCCAGGAGGAGAGCTGAACAGGGTGTGCAGGCAGCTAGGACCTAGGAGAAGAGCTGAACAGGGTGTGCAGGCAGCTAGGACCCAGGAGAAGAGATGAACAGGGTGTGCAGGCAGCTAGGATCCAGGAGGAGAGCTGAACAGGGTGTGCAGGCAGCTAGGACCCAGGAGGAGAGCTGAACAGGGTGTGCAGGCAGCTAGGACCAAGGAGGAGGGCTGAACATGGTGTGCAGTTAAGGGTATGTTCACCCATCAGGTTTTTGCTGTGCGGCACAATCCGGCGCTTTGCGGGAAAAACGCATCTGGGTTTTTTTTGCCGCCGGGTGCGGTTTTTCCTCATAGACTTCTATTAGCGCCGGATTGTGCCGCATGTACTTACGTTTGATCCGGTTTTTGCTGGATGCGGCAAAAATCGTCACTCCAGCGGCCGCACAGGACGCAGAGAGGAATGTTTTTTGCCAGCGGCAAAAAAATCCATAGCGCCAGGTGCGGCGATGTGCGGCATGGTGCATAATGAAAGTCTATGCGAGCCAGATACGGTGTCAAGCCGGAAGCATGTACCGTATCAGAGTTTTACTTCTGAGCATGTCCAAAAGTGATATAAATTCATTGCTTGTCAGAAAATCAATCACTCACTCTCTCTCACTCACTGACTCATTCACTCACTCACCGATCACCGGCGCGGGGCTGCACAGCTGTCACACTGCTCCGGCGGCTTCTCCTGATTTGAAAATGCCGGCCGCCCATTATTCAATCTCGTATTCACACCGGCGCCTATGATTAGTTGCAGTCAGACACACCCCGACGCTGAGTGACAGCTGTCTCACTGCAACCAATCACAACCGCCGGTGGGCGGGTCTATATTGTGCAGTAAAATAAATAACTATAAGAAAAACGGCGTGCGTTCCCCCTCCCCCCCAATTTTGATACCAGCCAAGATAAAGCCACACGGCTGAAGGCTGGTATTCCCAGGATGGGGAGCTCTACGTTATGGGGAGCCCCCCAGCCTAAAAATATCAGCCAGCAACCGCCCGGAATTGCCGCATCCATTAGATGCGACAGTCCCGGGACTCTACCCGGCTCTTCCCGAATTGCCCTGGTGCGGTGGCAATCGGGGTAATAAGGGGTTAATCATGGCAGGCGTCTATGAGACACCCCCAATGATTAACCTGTAAGTGAAAGTAAATAAACACATACACCCAAAAAAATCCTTTATTTGGAATAAAAGACAAAAAAACACCGTCTTTCACCATTTTATTAAAATACCCAGATACCCCTCCAAGTCCGACGTAATCCACCGAGGTCCCGCGACGCTCTCAGCTCTAGTACATTAAGCTGACAGGAACGGCAGTAGAACACCGCCTTTCTCTATCAGCTCCACGCAGCAACTGAAGGGAGTCGCGCTGTCAGCGGTGACGTCACTGAGGTAATGCCGGGTTGTGTGCGGTGAAGATGCGTGCAGGGTAGTGCCTGCGTGTGCGGTGATGATGCGTGCAGGGTAGTGCCTGCGTGTGCGGTGATGATGCGTGCTGGGTAGTGCCTGCGTGTGCGGTGATGATGCGTGCTGGGTAGTGCCTGCGTGTGCGGTGATGATGCGTGCTGGGTAGTGCCTGCGTGTGCGGTGATGATGCGTGCTGGGTAGTGCCTGCGTGTGCGGTGATGATGCGTGCAGGGTAGTGCCTGCGTGTGCGGTGATGATGCGTGCAGGGTAGTGCCTGCGTGTGCGGTGATGATGCGTGCTGGGTAGTGCCTGCGTGTGCGGTGATGATGCGTGCTGGGTAGTGCCTGCGTGTGCGGTGATGATGCGTGCTGGGTAGTGCCTGCGTGTGCGGTGATGATGCGTGCTGGGTAGTGCCTGCGTGTGCGGTGATGATGCGTGCTGGGTAGTGATGAGCGAGTACTAAAAAGCTCGGGTGCTCGAAGCTCGGGCCGAGCCTCCCAAGATACTCGTGTACTCGGCCCGAGCACCGAGCCCAATGTTATCCTATGGGAGACCCGAGTATTTTTGTGAAATGACCCCCCGGCAGCATGGAGAAACCCTAAAAATGTCACAAAAGTCTCAGAAGAGTGCTCAAATGACATGGCATCAGCATGGGGAAGACCCCTTGAAGCATTTATCACTCAAAAGTCACAGATGTGAACAATTTTGTCCGAGTTTTACGCCATTTTTACGGACTCACCAGAAAACCTTCCAAAATGACACCAAAATGAATTTTCATGGCGGAAATGTTAAGGGCACATACCCAATAGTGAGATAGAGCTGGTGTATGTTACTTTTTGAGATTAATACATGAAAGATTTTACATGAAAACCTTGTGTGGCACTCCGATGTCCAAAACGCACGTTTTGTGCTTTTTACTAGCGATGTCGGTCATTTTTTTTTTTTTATTCTATCTCCCTCAGTCCGTCGGTCTGTCTCTCTCTGTCTTGTCTGTCCCCCTCTCACAGTCTGTCGGTCAGTTCCCCCCCCTCTCTCTTACTTACCGTTCCCCGATCACTGCCGCGGCGCTGCACAGCTGTTCAAACTCCGGTGGCTTTTCCTCTTTTGAAAAAGCCGGCCGCTCATTAATCAATCTCCTATTCCCTGCTGTCCTGCTTTTCGGCGCCTATGATTGGTTGCAGTGAGACACGCTCCCACACTGAGTGACAGCTGTCTCACTGCAACCAATCACAGCAGCCGGTGTGTGTATACTGTGCAGTGAAATAAATAATTAAATAATTAAAAAAAACGGCGTGCGGTCCCCCCAATTTTAATACCAGCCAGATAAAGCCATACGGCTGAAGGCTGGTATTCTCAGGATGGGGAGCTCCACGTTATGGGGAGCCCCCCACCCTAACAATATCAGCCAACAGCCGCCCAGAATTGCCGCATACATTAGATGCGACAGTTCTGGGACTGTACCCGGCTCTTCCCGATTTACCCTGGTGCGTTGGCAAATCGGGGTAATAAGGAGTTAATGGCAGCCCGTAGCTGCCACTAAATCCTAGATTAATCATGTCAGGCGTCTCCCCGAGATTCCTTCCATGATTAATCTGTAAATTACAGTTAAAAAACACACACACCCGAAAAATCCTTTATTAGAAATAAAAAACACTAACAAAGTCCCTCATTACCAATTTATTAACCCCGACAAACCCTCCATGTCCGGCGTACTCCACAGTCCTCCAGCGTCGCGTCCAGCTCTGCTGCATGGAAGTGACAGGAGCTGCAGAAGACACCGCCGCTCCGGTCACCTCCACGCAGCTAATGAGATGAGTATAGCGATCAGCTGAGCTGTCACTGAGGTTACCTGGATCCAGCGGTGGCCGCGGGTAACCTCAGTGACAGCTCAGCTGATCGCGCTACTCACCGCCGCTCCAGTCAGCTCCATGCACCAACTGAGGTGAGTAGAGCGATCAGCTGCTGTCACTGAGGTTAATCGCGGCACCGCTGGATCCAGCGGTGGCCGGGAGTTACCTGACTGACAGCAGCTGATCGCGCTATTCCCTTCATTAGCTGCGTGGAGGTGACCGGCGGCTTTTACCATTTTGAAAAAGCCGGCCGCTCATTAAACAATCTCCTATTCCCTGCTTCTCCCCGCCCACCGGTGCCTATGATTGGTTGCAGTGAGACACGCCCCCACGCTGAGTGACAGGTGTCACACTGCACCCAATCACAGCAGCCGGTGGGCGTGTCTATACTGTGCAGTAAAATAAATTAATAAATAATTAAAAAAAAACGGCGTGCGGTCCCCCCCATTTTAATGCCAGCCAGATAAAGCCATACGGCTGAAGGCTGGTATTCTCAGGATGGGGAGCTCCACGTTATGGGGAGCCCCCCAGCCTAACAATATCAGTCAGCAGCCGCCCAGAATTGCCGCATACATTATATGCGACAGTTCTGGGGCTGTACCCGGCTCTTCCCGATTTGCCCTGGTGCTTTGGCAAATCGGGGTAATAAGGAGTTAATGGCAGCCCATAGCTGCCACTAAATCCTAGATTAATCATGTCAGGCGTCTATGAGACACCCTCCATGATTAATCTGTAAGTTACAGTAAATAAACACACACACCCGAAAAATCCTTTATTAGAAATAAAAAACACACACACATTCCCTGGTTCACCACTTTAATCAGCCCCAAAAAGCCCTCCATGTCCGGCGTCATCCAGGATGTTCCAGCGTCGCATCCTGCGCTGCTGCATAGAGGTGACCGGAGCTGCAGAAGACACCGCCGCTCCGGTCACTTCCACGCAGCAAATGAGGTGAGTAGCGCGATCAGCTGAGCTGTCACTGAGGTTACCCGCCGTCACTGGATCCAGTGACAGCGGGTAACCTCAGTGACAGCTCAGCTGATCGCACGGCTGTCTTCATTAGCTGCGTGGAGGTGACCGGAGCGGCTGTGTCTTCTGCAGCTCCTGTCACTTCCATGCAGCAGAGCTGGACGCGACGCCGGAGTCCGTGGAGTACGCCGGACATGGAGGGTTTGTCGGGGTTAATAAATTGGTAATGAGGGACTTTGTTAGTGTTTTTTATTTCTAATAAAGGATTTTTCGGATGTGTGTGTTTTTTAACTGTAATTTACAGATTAATCATGGAAGGAATCTCGGGGAGACGCCTGACATGATTAATCTAGGATTTAGTGGCAGCTATGGGCTGCCATTAACTCCTTATTACCCCGATTTGCCAACGCACCAGGGTAAATCGGGAAGAGCCGGGTACAGTCCCAGAACTGTCGCATATAATGTATGCGGCAATTCTGGGCAGCTGTTGGCTGATATTGTTAGGGTGGGGGGCTCCCCATAACGTGGAGCTCCCCATCCTGAGAATACCAGCCTTCAGCCGTATGGCTTTATCTGGCTGGTTTTAAAAATGGGGGGAACCGCACGCCGTTTTTTTTAATTATTTAATAATAATTAAAATTAATAATTAAAATTAATAAATAATTAAAAAAAACGGCGTGCGGTTTCCCCCATTTTTAAAACCAGCCAGATAAAGCCATACGGCTGAAGGCTGGTATTCTCAGGATGGGGAGCTCCACGTTATGGGGAGCCCCCCAGCCTAACAATATCAGTCAGCAGCCGCCCAGAATTGCCGCATACATTATATGCGACAGTTCTGGGACTGTACCCGGCTCTTCCCGATTTGCCCTGGTGCGTTGGCAAATCGGGGTAATAAGGAGTTATTGGCAGCCCATAGCTGCCAATAAGTCCTAGATTAATCATGTCAGGCGTCTATGAGACACCCTCCATGATTAATCTGTAAGTTACAGTAAATAAACACACACACACCAGAAAAAATCCTTTATTAGAAATAAAAACACACACATATACCCTGGTTCACCACTTTAATCAGCCCGAAAAAGCCCTCCATGTCCGGCGTAATCCAGGATGATCCAGCGTCGCATCCAGCGCTGCTGCATGGAGGTGACCGGAGCCGCAGCAGACACAGCCGCTCCGGTCACCTCCACACAGCAAATGAACACAGCCGCGCGATCAGCTGCTGTCACTGAGGTTACCCGCGGCCACCGGTGGATGCAGCGGTGACAGCGGGTAACCTCAGTGACAGCAGCTGATCGCGCGGCTTTGTTCATTTGCTGTGTGGAGGTGACCGGAGCGGCGGTGTCTGCTGCAGCTCCGGTCACCTCCATGCAGCAGCGCTGGATGCGACGCTGGATCATCCTGGATTACGCCGGACAAGGAGGGCTTTTTCGGGCTGATTAAAGTGGTGAACCAGGGTATATGTGTGTGTTTTTTATTTCTAATAAAGGATTTTTTCGGGTGTGTGTTTATTTACTGTAACTTACAGATTAATCATGGAGGGTGTCTCATAGACGCCTGACATGATTAATCTAGGACTTATTGGCAGCTATGGGCTTCCAATAACTCCTTATTACCCCGATTTGCCAACGCACCAGGGTAAATCGGGAAGAGCCGGGTACAGCCCCAGAACTGTCGCATATAATGTATGCGGCAATTCTGGCCAGCTGCTGACTGATATTGTTAGGGTGGGGGGCTCCCCATAACGTGGGGCTCCCCATCCTGAGAATACCAGCCTTCAGCCGTATGGCTTTATCTGGCTGGTATTAAAATTGGGGGGAACCGCACGCCGTTTTTTTAATTATTTATTTATTTATTTTACTGCACAGTATAGACACGCCCACCGGCTGCTGTGATTGGGTGCAGTGTGACACCTGTCACTCAGCGTGGGGGCGTGTCTCACTGCAACCAATCATAGGCGCCTGTGGGCGTGGAAAGCAGGGAATATGAGATGGCTGTGTACAGAGCACAGCGCGCCGGCCGGTATAAAGGCTCGGTCACGCTGTGCAGGCCGGCCAATCACTGCAATTCCACAACTAACAGGGCTGTGGCATTGCAGTGGTCTGCCAGCCAATCCCTGCATGAGGGCTGGCTCTCAAAAGAGCGCCAACATGCAGGGATGAAGACCACGAGTAAAGCACGAGTATTGCAAAATTACTCGGTACCCCGCCGAGCAGCCCGAGTACAGTGATACTCGTGCGAGTACCGAGTAGTTACAAGCATGCTCGCTCATCACTAGTGCTGGGTAGTGCCTGCGTGTGCGGTGATGATGCGTGCTGGGTAGTGCCTGCGTGTGTGGTGATGATGCGTGCTGGGTAGTGCCTGCGTGTGCGGTGATGATGCGTGCTGGGTAGTGCCTGCATGTGCGGTGATGATGCGCGCTGGGTAGTGCCTGCGTGTGCGGTGATGATGCGTGCTGGGTAGTGCCTGCGTGTGCGGTGATGATGCGTGCTGGGTAGTGCCGGCGTGTGTGGTGATGATGCGTGCGAGGCAGTGCCTGCGTGTATGCGTGTGGGGTCTCTCTCAGCATAAAAAAAAAAAAAAAAACGGATCTTTCGCATCAGTTTTTTCACAATCTGAGACGGATCCGTTGCATCAAGCACAAACCAGATTGTGCCCGATTGGAAAAAACTGATGTGTGAACAGCAGGTCTACCAGGCAGGGGATCATGTGGTCGGTAGCTGATAGAAGCATTGGCAATGCTTCTATCGTTGCATATTACCGGCCAGTGCTGTGCACCTGCAGGAGAGGACACAAGTGGTAAGTACACACTGTCCTCTCCCCAATGTCCTGATCTACCGTGGTGTGCCAGCAGCATTGAGAAGCAAACACTGTTTGATTCGCAATGCTGCAGGGCAGGCACACACGATAGATAAGGACACACGGGAGTCAGAGAAACAGCTAGAGGTTCTCACGCTCCGGCCGGGGGCGGGGGGGGGGAATCAGCGCTGGGGAGATTCAGTTTTCATACCTTAGTAGCAGTACAGACCACAGAGCAGACAGAGACTAGTTTCGGGTAGCGCGCTCCGCTCTGTTATGCTCACGTCACGTGTTAGGATGGTAGGAGGGAAAAGCAGTGAGGCAGGGAGAGAGTGGACGGGCGGAGCCACGGGATACGGACCTCCCGCCCGGGGCAACAGGACAAAAAACTTATGATAATTAAAATATCTTGATGCAGAGTTAGGTGGTTTCTTCACTCTAATGTGCTTTCCGTCAATGGCACCAATACAATTAGGGAAAGCTGTTTTCTCCAAAAATTCATCTGAAATGTGCATCCATTCCTGTGTTGAAGGCAGCTGCATGACAGGATGCCTAAGGGTCTCCACAGTGCAGGTATTCAGGATAATCTTGCCAATTGTGGACCTTCCCAATAAGAATTCGAAATGTAGACTGCTGATGGATTGCCCAGTTGCAAGGTAACTGAAATAGAATAAAAACATGACATTTGACTATTCATGTAAGTTGTATTTCACACCAAATATTTGTATCATCCAATGACTGGCGAGATACTGTGTATGTTTGGGTTTTTTTTTATTATTTCTTTGGTTGGGAAAACATATGTGATCTTTACTTTCCATATTGGAAAAATATTTAATTTTGTGTTTAATAAACAAGCTTGTTTGATTTATGCCTCTTGTTTCTTTAATTTTTGTAGAGATAGAATGGTAGATGTGACTTCTCAGATCTTATTTTGAAATTGCACTGTGGTTATGTGAAAAATATAAGTTTTCTACAAAGGCCTTAATTTAAATTACATAATTTCAACAAAATGATGCCTTTGCGACTTAACATGTATTTCAAAATAACAGATAAAGCATGGAGTATACATGACAACACCTACCGTAAAGTCACCAACAGTCGTTCCTCAGGGGAGATGCTGA